>NC_047662.1:4660918-4938418 GCF_011762505.2 Arvicanthis niloticus | reverse complement strand
CTTTGCCAACTGAGCCACCTCCCCAGTCCCGGACACAGGGCAGGGATGGTAAGAATTCCTTGTGGCAATACCCAGACTGACAGAATCTGGTTGCCTCAGCAGACAGTGTGGTATGAACCCCTGATAGCTGAACAAAGGGTACCTAAGAATATCAGATAGTCCAGGATAGGGGTGCAGGGAGGCAGAGAGAGACCCCAGAAGGAGACCAGTGCTAATGGCTGGGCTCCATGCATATGAGGCTGTAATTAACAGTCGAGGGCTGGTCCCTTCCTTGAATGCTTTGGGATGTCATCTCCGTTTTGCTGACTTTGGAGAAAAGGGTGGTGATAAATAAACGTGAAGCATGCGGGCAGTGGCGTGAAATGATGCCTCGTCTAATTATCACCATTCGGAGGCGTCGTTAACACGCGAGCGAGCGCGGAGAATGATAACGACTTCTGTGGTTCGTCGAGGCTCGGATTTGCCATCTTAAACCCTCAGCGCAGGGACTCGGTATTCCCTGGGACAGACTCTCTCACAGACAAATGATAACACTGTATAGAAGGTAAAGAGTCACTGTGGCCGAATCGAAAGGGGCACGGTGATGCTCCCTGGCTTCCGGGACTGCCGCCCAGAAAGTCAAGGAATGAGAGCGTGACTTTGCGAAGCACCCGAGAGGGCTGCTGGGAAATCTTCTCTCCATGGCAGCTCCCTCTTCTGCCTACCAAGGTCATGATACAGGGAATGTACCGGCTCCATCTTTCTTGGTGCTTAGAGGACAGAAGTGTCCCTGGATCTTGCCATTCAGAAGGCTGAAGTTGAAGCAGCTGGAGCTTTCCTTTGTCTGTTTTAATCTCTACGTTCCTGTTGTGTGTCTGTTGTCTTAGCCTGAAATCTCACCGAGCACATTTCTGTCCATTCACAAGGTGACTGCCCCCGTTCAGTTGGGTCTGTTTCCACCTTTCCCTGTAGGCACCGAGTGGTCGGTCACCCTCTGCTTCCGTGGGCACTACAGCCTCTATCATGTTGCGGGCATGTTTTTGCCCCTTCTTGGGCTCCCTGCTCAGCACTATAGTTCCATCATACTGCTTGGATTAGGAGGGCACACACAGGGTGACCGACCAGTCAGCAGAATGCCGGGCTGATGTGGGAAGAAAGCATGGCCGGGTGAGATGTCTCACCCAAGGGAGTTGGTAAATTGCTGAGTCTGAGACCAGAGAGTAGAGATGGGACCACCGTGCCTTACACTTGGAAGGAATGTGTAGGCACTGAAAGATAGAAAATGTGTGTGCACAGAGCAAGGAGGGGTGACTGGGGCTAAGGAGCCATAGCAGAGACATCAAGAGAGACAATGTACATGAGCCAGCAGGGCAGAGAAGCCCTACACCGTGGCCACCCTGTCTTTGAGTCTTGCTACAAAGGCTGGCCCAGCCCCATGCTGGTTTGGCAAGTCATGATCCAACCAAGGTGAACTTGCCCCCAAGATACTACGCCCACATCCTAGTCTCTGAGACTACAAATGGGACTTATTTGGAAACAGGGTCTCTACATGCTTAATTAAGGATCTCAGGCAGGACTTGGGTGGCACCTAAATTAAATGGCAGTGTCCTTAGATAGGACAGAAAAGGATGCACACAGACAGCCTGCAGGGTGATATGGCCCGGATGCCCACGTGAATTAGCAGCCAGCTGGGGACGGGACAGGGAAGCTGAGGCTTCAGGCTGCTGCTGGGTGCAGGGATAGGTGTGGATGGACCCCGCCCTCCAGAGTCCTGGGGTAAGTACTTGTGCAGACACTGTATTTTGGACTCCTGGCCTCTGGTGCTGTGAGAGAACAATCTGTTTCTTCACACAATCCAGTTCATGGTTGCTATGGGACCAACGGGTAATCCGAGCAAAATGGAACCTTCTACAACCAAACAATGCACTTCTCACACACAGGAGCAAGGGCTGTGATCCAGGGAGCCAGTGTAACAGCAGGAGTCTGACAGGGCTTTAGATCTGCCTCTTCCTCAATCTGCCCTGTGAGCTCAGGGGCCAGACAGAGCCTCTCTCTGAAGCATGGCTCCTCCTGGGAAAGTGGGGGCTGGGCCCTGCAGCAGTCAGAGCCCACTATTGACATTTATTCTAGTGCCCTTTCTATTGCTGTGATACAAACAAAACAAAACAACAACAACAACAACAAAAACACTCTGAGCAAAAGCCAGGAAGGAAGGGTTTATTCAGCTTACACTTCCCAGTCATAGCCACCATTGAAGGAACTCAGGACAGGGATGAAAGCAAGAACTTGAAGCAGAAACTCTTAAGGAATGCTGCTTGCTGGCTTGTTCCCAGGCCCGTGCTTAGGTAGCCTTCTTATACAGCCCAGGACCACCAGCCTAGGGATGGTGCCGCCCACAGTGGACTGAGCTCTCCTACACCAATCAACTACCAGTCAAGACAATCTCCCACAGACATGCCCACAGGGCAAACTGATTTGGGAATCCCTCCCTCGAGATTCCTTTCTCAGACAACTCTAGGCTGCGTAAAGCTGACAGTTGAATCCAATGAGGGCAATATGTCTGCAGAAATGGTAAAAAGGAGATAGGCCAACAGTACAGGGACCACATGCTAAACCAGCTCTCCTTTCTTTTTCTTTTGAGACAGAATCCCATGCATCTCCGACTGCCACTAAGCTCACCAGGAAGCAGAGGAGGACCTCCATCCTTGGCTCCTCCTGCCTCTACTTCCAAACTGCTGACATCACAGGTGTGTGTGGCCACACCTGGTTTCATTCAGTGATGAAGACCAAACCCAGGGCTCTGTACATACAAAGCAAGCCCTCTGCCCACTGAGCTGCTAAGCCACTTCTTTAAATTGCTTGCCACTCCACCAGAGGGACTGTCTCTGGGATGCAGCTTGTGGGTGAGGTGATACGGTGTCTCTTCACTGTCTATTCATCTGTTCTCAGAGAAGACTCTGGGGACTTTTCGAGACCCCTCAAACATCCAAGCTGTAAGGGCAGGCAGCCCTGAGGTCAGAAGAAGGATGCACGGCTGTGTCTGCATGTGCACTGTGTTTTTCCATCTGTAAAGGCAGGATGTGTGGCTGCAAGGCTCTGTCTCGTGGAGCACCAAGGATGAGGACCCTGGCCTCTGGAGATGATCAGACACGGGTACCACCTGCTTTTCCACACACGAGGGGTCAAACCCCAAGAGCTCCCTGGGATGTAGGCAACCTGGTGGAGCCTGAAATTCCAAGAGGGAGGCCTTTTGGAACATTCCACTTCTCTTTCAGAGGTCAGCACTTAACTTACCACTCTCTCCCTTACGAATCTAATTTTAAAATATTTTTGGAGGCATGGTGACTCATGCTTGGGATCCTAGCACTTGGAAACTGAGGCAGGAGGATGAAGAGTTTTAGAATAGCTTGGGCTTTGTAGTGTGTTTCAAAATAAATAACTGGATGAGTACTAAAAAATACTTTAGCTTTTGGAAATCAATGCGTTCTCTTGGTACCTGTCTTAAGCAGGCACTGTACCCACTTACAGACTGGGAAATGCGTTTAAGGGCCTTGGCCAGGTCCTTCCTGACACCCTATGTCAAGAACTGGGGCCTTGGAATATGCTTGCACACTGTTGCCATGGCTTTGAGCTGGTGACCACTTTGAAAATCACTAAGAGTCTTCTTATAAGGACAAATGTCCATGTGACTCACAGGATCCTATGAGAACAACTTCAGAGAGGTCCCTACCAGTTCCCATGTCCCAGAACCAAGGCTGGCACTGCCAGGCTCACCAACAATGTGGCAGGTACATCAAAGGCTTATGGCTGGCTGTAAGAAGCCTGTGGTTCCCACCAGGCATCCCCGGGGGCACTCACTATGGAACACAGGTGAAGGAGGGAGGACAACTTGAGTCAGTTCTCTCCTTCCACTACAAGGGTCCCGAGGCTTGAACATGGGTCGACAGGTTTGGCAGCAAGCACCTTTACCTTCTGGGCCATATCACTGGCCCCTCTTTTATTTAAAAAAAAAAAAAAATCCACAAGAGACAGATGATCCTGGCTCAAGTTCTACACAGCCACAGGAGGGTGGTCAAGACAACACAGTTAAGGCCCTCTAGCCTTGGTGACAAAGCACAGCACTGCCACACCGATGTCCCTCACATCGCATAATCTCTGGGAGCCTCACCCATAAAAAGCAGCCTCTCCCTTCCGTATCCCCGATCCACTCAGAGCCGCTGAGCCCTGCGTCCGATTTCACAACCATGTGCCTACCACTTACCGTGGGAAGACATTACTTATAAAAGATGATTCTGAAAGGAAAGTTTGGGGTTTTATTATACCTCTGGGCTAGATTGGGAGATCTTGGAAGAAATAAGGTTGTACCCTTTTCATTTCCTATCCACAGGACAATATTTTAGCAGTATGTGGGGGTCAGGGAGAAAAAGCTAGGGGCTGGTGCTTGTATGATGCACAGTCATAAGAATCAGGGCCCACTAAGTACAGAGGGCACCTGTCTCCACCTTAATAGGAGCAAGGAGATGGTGTCTGATTGATGAGGAGTGAAGAATGTCTCTCAAAGGACTTGTGGGGTTACAGAAAACAGCCTGCCCACCAGCTGCCCAGAGCTGTGTGCGCCCAGCCATGCTCTACTTTTTAGCCCCGATGTGTCTCTCGAAGCTCTTCACTGGCCTGCTGGGTATGTGGGAAAAACTCCCCTCTTCCCCATCCTCCTCTCTTTCTAGCATTAGGGTTCAGTTGCATGCCTACTAACAGGGTTCCAGCATATGATCTAGGACCCCATGCTCTAGGAAGCTAAGACAAGGGGCGCGACTGGTTACTTGTAAAATACCATGGCCAAAAGCAACCCTTGGAAGGAAACACCTATTTGGTTCCTCATGAGGGAGGGATAGGAGTCAATCATGGCGAGGAGGCATGCACGGAGGCAGGAGCAGAAAACCCAGGGCTCACGTCTCTAACCACTCATGGGAAGCAGAGGGTGTGAATGGGATAGGATTATAAATTCTCAAGGCCCAAGCCTGAGGATGGACTTCCTCCAGCAAGGCTCTGCTCTTCAAAGTCCATGGCCTCCTCTAACAGTGACACCAAGCGCTCGAGTACATGAGCCCACTGGGGACATTTCTCACTCTAACCATCCCAGGACCATTCTTCCGGGGATGTTCCAGGCCCTGCCATGACTGGGGTGCAAGACGGCCTTTCATTCCCATCTCTGGGCTCAGAGCTCTCCAGGGTCACCTCTTCCTCAGGTCCTATTCTAGCAGGTGTGTTCCATCTTTCTGGTTATTTCAAGACACTGTCACTTACCAAGTCCACACTTAAGAACTTAAGACAATTAAGTCTCAAAAAATATGCCATGATAATTTACATATGTGTATGGTTCTGTGTTGGGTGGTTGTCCTAACTTTATTTCTGTTGCTATAGTAACATATCCTGACCGGAAGTGGCATGAGAGAAGAAGAAGTCAGGGTTTGTATTCCTGCACAAAACATCATGACCAAGAAGCAAGTTGGGGAGGAAAGGGTTTATTCAGCTTACACTTCCACATTGCTGTTCATCACCAAAGGAAGTCAGGACTAGTCAGAAAGCAGGAGCTGATGCAGAGGCCATGGAGGGATGTTACTTACTGGATTGCTTCCCCTACCTTGCTCAGCTTGCTTTCTTTCAGAACCCAGGATGACCAGTCCAGGAATGGCACCACTCACGATGGGCCCCTCCCACCCTTGATCACTAATGGAGAAAATGCCTTACAGCTGGATCTCATGGAGGCATTTCCTCAAGGGAGGCTCCTTTCTCTGTGATAACTCCAGCTTGTGTCAAGTTGACACAAAAAAAACAATACAAAAGGGATTTATTTAGCTTCCAGTTCTGGGTTCTAGATCATCATTGAGATGATCTCACTGCAGGAACTACAGACATCTAGTCACACCCCCATTAAGGGCAGAGAGAGAACAGGTACATTCCTGTTTGTTTCACTCTTACACAGTTCAAGGTGCAGCCTAGGAAATGGTGAGGTCTCCAGTGGGCTCCTACATCAGTTAACAATCAGACAATCTCTCCCAGACTCTCTTCTGTGATGTGTCTATGTCAGGTCAAGCTGACAGTGAAAGTCAGCCAGCACAGTGTCATCTACAGCACTCTGAGGCAGCATACAGCCCATGGGCTATTGGCTGGACATTCCTGCAGGACCCGTCAGAGCAGGTGACAAGTAGGTCACCATGGAGGTCACAGCTCAGCAGGGAAAACACATGAGCCATGCTACACTGCCCAACAGGGCAATTCCAGAAGTGCCAGCAGAGTCAGCTATCAAGAGGAAGTGGATGGCCTGACCTGGACCTCAGAGAGCCCAAAGAAAGCACATGGTCTGCAAACTTTACTGCCTCAGACAAGCATATGACCTGGACTTTTCTGGAGTCACTCAGCTGTGGCGCCTGCCCTTTGCTCTAATTATCGGACACTCAGAGTGGTTCCTGGAGATGGCCCTCAAACAAACTTGAAAGACGTCACACCTAATTTGTTTCCCAATAAGGACATCACTGTGTACCTCAGTTTCCTCATTGGTAACAGAGTCCATTATTGTGGGTATGAGGACTCTGTGAGATGCTTTGTAGACATGGCTTGCTGGTCAGAGTTAGCTTACAGTCAGGAGCAATGGCTGCTGAAGTCTGTGTACCAGCAGGACAGACATGGACATCATGGGAACAAGTGCCCCCTCCTATTCCTGTCCCTCTAACTCCCCAGGAAATCATCCCGGGCCACATTCTTCCAATCTCATAGGAATCTAGCCTGCAGCTCCATTCCACCAGCTGTCCAGTAAGTTAACCTCTATCCCTAGCCAACTCTAGGACCCTGTCCCTCTTCCCTGTAGGAGGTCAGCCCTGGCCCCTCTGTATCTCTACTCAGGCTCAATACCCTGTCCCTTCAACTTCCTGTGGAGGCCATCCCTTGACACTTTGCTCTTAGATGCCCATCTAAGCCCCTCAAAAGCCACCCCAGCTCATTTCCCTTCTACTTCCCAGGAGCCAGCCCCAGAACCCTATCCGTTCCCAGGAAGCCAGCCTTGGGTCCCTGTTCCTCTCACCTCCCTGGAACTAACAACTGGCCCCTCCTGAAAGTTCTACTTTCCAGATGCCACATTGCTTTATCCTCCAAAAACAGAGAAAAGAATCTCGAGATCTCTGAGTTGTCCAGCCCCACATACTGATGAGCTAAGAGCACATGCTGACAGAGTTTACCATGGGATGTGCTGGGGACGCCAGGCCAGCCTGGTTGCCACTAACCCACCCAGGACCACAGCCACTTGAGCTGTTCTGTTCTCGCTTGCAAGAGAGTCATGCAAGGCAGGAGACGTAGCTCAAGTTGGGGAGAAGCCAGTCCTCTGATGAGAACTCATCTCTCAATCAAATGGTCTTAACGTATTTCAGTTGTGCCAGGATCCTAGAGAATAGAAATATTTTCATGTCTCCAGACACAGTGACGGCTGGTCCTGCCTTCTGGAGTATGTACCATTCATTCTCTTCAAGGCTTGTGTCTTGGAACACAGAGTAAACCCTGCTTTGTCTCCCTGTCCCTTGGTAGCTCAGTGCCTCAACATGGTCCCTTTGTACCCAGGAGATAGCTCTCTTTCTTATTACAAATCCCAGAGCTGGCCCAGCTAGGGGCTGACCCAGCTGGAGGGCAGCTCTGTAGCCAACCACAATCCAGAACTCAGGGCCGTTGCCCACAGCCTGCACGGAATTTCTACCTTAGAGACTCTTGTGGATTGAGAGCTGGTGTTCAGATCCAGAGAGATTTTTATCAAGGGTGAGTCTGCTTGGTTTGGATTAAGAAGGAAGCCTGACCTTTCAGGATACTTCCTGCCGTGTGTTTATCATGGTGCTCACTCCAGTGGCTTGTGGGTTGGGTGTGGGTTTGTTCATGGCAGAAAGCCTTGTATGGTAAGGACTATGTCTGCCCTCTACTGAGTCCTTGAGACCCAAGTCATTGTTTGATGAAGAGATGAAGGGTTGGTATTAAGGTTCTTGCCAATGAGACAGGGCATGGATATATGGATGGACAGATGGATGGATGGACAGATGGATGGGCAGACAGGTGAATGGATGGACAAATGGATGGAAGCAAGCATGTATGTATATAAGCAGGATGTGGGGAGGAGTAGAGAGAAAAGACAAAGGAACAGAGGAAGAGGGGAAGGGAGAAAGGGAAGTCTTCTAGGTGGATCAAGGTTTAGCAACTACCAAGGAAAACAGCTGTGCTCCAGGAGAGGCCTAAGTCTTGGGGCTTCTTTACCCGGGTGTCTCTACAGAGACACAGACATCTGATTTGTCCTGTCTGAGCTGTTTCCCTGGGAATCTGACTAGAGGGACAGCCTTTTCCTGGACGCACAGACTAGGGAAATAAAATGCCTCAAGCTTCCCTTGGTCTAATCCTCACTAGAAAGTCTTGCTAAGTGACAGGCTGGAGCTGGGGCTTGTGGCCCCAGACCAAATCCAGTAACTGCCTAGATTTGTAAATAAAATTGTATGGGAACGCAGTCCAGTGTTTCCCCATTGTCTCTGGCTGCTTTTGTACTAGACAGCAGGGGTTAGTCCAGCCGCAAAGATCTGATGGCTAAAACAGCTGAAAGACTTACTGGCTGGCCCTGTGCAGACAAGGGCTGCTGATTCCTGGGACAGAGCCTTGTTTGATGCCTCTGATAGGCTGTGGGGTCTAGGGCAGCCCCCTGACAGAAACTGTTGTTTCCCACATACCTTCTGAGGTAGAGAAAATTAGGGGAGCTGGTGGAAGTCGGGGCTGTGGGGAATGACCATGGTGGACCACTTTTGAAGGTGACTGGAAATGCCGGAAGGCTTCTCAGTACACAGAACTGGTCTGCACTCAGGACCTCTTGCCTGAGCAAATGCAGCAGCCTCCTGAGACTCATCAGGAAATAGCCGATTCTCTCTCAGGGAAGGATTCCAGACTGCTGTGTATGGAGTGGTCCACCTCACCTGCCTGTGTTTTCTCTTTCTGAAACAGGCACGGTGTGATATAATCACCCACACATCATCCCCCCCATCTAGAGCGGACAACTCGCTGGGTTACTTGAGAGTCGCTCAATTCATGTTAGAATTCAGAATGTAAACATTAGTTTAGAATTCAAATATAGAATTTAAATCAAATGTAGAATTTTAAAACCAACTTCGGAGTATTTGAGAGTTATCTTTCAATTGTTCTTTACATTAAGGTGATTTTTTTTAAAGAATCCATATACAATTGACTATTTTAGCCACTTTGAGGCATGAGGTCTGCTCTCATTAAATACGGTTATATTTCCATGTTACCGTTAGTGTCATGGTTGTGTGTTTTGGAACCCTTTGCTATCTGTCTCTCAGGACTCAGGTCAACTTGACACAGGGCCAGCCCCTGTGCTTCACTTCTGGGTGAAAAGTCACATTTCTCCAGGGACTTGCCCTATTGAGTAGAGTGCCCAACACATGGTAGGTGTAAATAAAACGATTGACAAGTCCATGGACCGAGTCCATCTCTGTGGGTATGGGCTTTACTGAAGCCAAGCCCTGTGCCTGGTGTACATCTGCGCGTAGTTCACAGTATGCAGTGCCTAGCCCGCCTCAGTGAGCAGGAAATCCTGGACTCTGGGGACCCCTCCTCTGCCGTGGGTCCATAAATGCCAGCATCATCAGCCTGTGGTTGTACCTGAGGGAGGAGTGGAGTCTCCCATGTGCTTCTCTGAGGGCGGCTACAGTGCCAAGAGCAAACTCTCCAAAATCCAGAAGAGGAAGCGGAGATTTGATTCCCGTATTAGGGCTCTTCATGGAAAAGCGCCAATAAGAGATATCTATATGCCTGTCTATCGACCGAGCAATCTATTGATCGAGCCTTACATACATATTTGGATACATATTCAGACGATGGAAAGAGATTTATTTCGAATCCTTGGCTCAACTATGGGTCCTGGAAAGCTCCATGTTTGTAGGGCAGAAGGGCAGCCTGGAAATGTGACCAGGAGTTGGTGTTGTCTTCTTGGGTATGAACTCAAGCACAGCAGGCTGGGAGTGTAGGCAGGGTTTCTAGGATACAGACTAGAGCCAAATTCCTTCAGGTATAGAAAGTCTTGGACTCTGCACTCAGGGCCTTCACTGGAGGAGGCCCACCCTTGCTGCAAGGGGCATTTGCTTTACTGAGTACTGATGTAGGCACATCTCTATAGAAACTTCTAGACTGCCGTCTGCCCCCAGATCCAGGTGCCATGGCTGACAAGTGAAGGAGACTAGTGCAACCCCCATCATGTGTCCTCACCCAAGATGCTGGACTTCTCTGGGCTTGGAATTCACGCCAGGACCGCAGGCACCTCTAGGTATCTGGAGAGACCTACCAGGTATGGGACTCATGTTCTAAGGAGAACACCACATTTCCTGTAGTTCCTTCCAGAAGCAATGGAGTTACCTGTCTCAGCTAGGGCTTTACCAGGACAGCCAACCTTTTCCCTCTCGGCATAGCATTCTGCAATCGGCATCAGCCCTCACCGTCCACCCCCAGACCAGGAAGAGAAGGCAGGTTGTAGGAGTGGCAGCTCCCGAGGACCAATCTGGTCTTTTATTGCTTTGCATACTTGTGAGAGGAAAAAATAAATTCACAGGTGTTCGGCAAAGGGCTGCTCCGTGGGCGGGAAAGCCCCAGGTTGGAGTGCGGATCCGTGGCTGCGTTTTAATTAGCTCCATAAATAATTATGCCTCGGAGACACCAGATCTGCCTTCCAGTCTCTTCCCCACACCAATAGATCCATCTTATTTAATACATTTTACTGATTAAACAAACCTGTGTTCTACACTTTAAATGCCAGGGTGATGCTGGCCCCGTTTTCAGAGTTATCTATAAACACATCTGCCACGACTGAATGCCAAAACCTCATGTCACAAGTCAGCCTGGCAGAAGGGTTCCCCCCACCATGACAAATCGCAAGCTCCCGGTGCCCAGCCTCAGAGTCTGCATTCTGTCCTCACTTGGCTTCTGTCAGAGAGCCTGGCCTTGTTTTTCTCCCCAGAGCCAGGTGTGTGAGACTCTGGGGGTGGAGGGCATCTTGTCATCCAGAGCCTCAGGAAGCAGAGGGCTTCAGGAGGCTGGGGATATGCAGAGCTGAGATACCTCAGCTGTTCTGATGGCTGTCACTGAGAGTCTGTTGACATCCCAAATCCTGACAGGTGGCTGCTGGGTAAACTGTTGATTGACCCGCTTGTTTACTTTGATAAAGGCGCCATTTAAAAAGTGCTGTGTGTCATCGCCAGTCTCTGGACAAAGAAGGAATCTTTTTGCACCCCAGGATGCGGAATGCTGAGTGTTATATCCATCCAGAGCTTTGAGGGAAGCATATGAAGTTTCACTTGCTTAGAACTTAATGGAGACTCACACACCAAAAAAACCATAAGGTGCCCCAGGAGGGATCTCTGAGAGAGATCGAGCTTTCCTGGCTGTGGTGCTTGTGAGCATGGTGGTCTTTCTCTTCCATGGTATATATGAATCCAGTCTGATATGATCGACTTCTCAGAGCCAGGAGTCAGTTTAAATAAAAGGTCAGTTCTAAGGTTTGCAGGAGGAGCTTCAGCAAAGGGGCTCGTGGTTTAATTTGTCTGCCAGGTGGAAAGCGTGCCTCTCCCACCCCATGCTGCTGCAGGCGGGCATGCTCTAGTTAGGAGCTGAGCGCTCCCCCGCCAGATGCCAGGTGAGAGGGTTACTGAGCATGGCTTTCAGAACACTGGGTTTTATGGCTGGCTCTGAGGAACACTCAGCCTCATTTGCATCCCAGTGGCAGTCTGGGAAAAGGCACCAGGCACCGGAAGCAGCCTTCTCCAGCTCCACTGCCAGTCACGGGTCACTTTAAGCTAACATCTGGTGAGGGTATTTTTAAACCACATCTGTAGCTTTAATTGGGGCTCACCTGGGGGTGACAGGGGAGGCTTGAGAGACACATTGCTGGAAAAAGATAAGAACATTGGCAGTTATGTGTGGCCTCAGCCCAGAAGCTGCCTGGCTCCGGTTTTGTGGGCAGTGATGGTTAGGGGAAGCTTAGCACAGACTGCATACTGGGAAGACAGAAATCCCCTTTCTACCCCTGCAAGAACACATCATTCTGAAAAAGTGCCTTCAGCCCCAGCATCCAAGTAGGATTTCCCCTTAAGCAGCACAGAAACTTATGCTGTTCTCAGATAGCAAGAAGGCCTTGAGGTCGCCTTGCACTCTCTTGCCAAGGAACATCAAAGGTTTCTCTCCCTGCTGGGCAGGTCTCTCTTTTTCTCTCTTTTCTATGGTGAGAACTGAATGGTACTTCATTATCTAAAAGAGTTTTATTTTCCACATGACCAATGAGAACACGCACACGGGCACGCACGCGCACACACACACACACACACTTCTCTGAGACCTCTGCTCTTCCTTAAGTATGTTATAGATACACAGAACTATTCAAAAATTCTATAAACTCAAAGAAACATGTATTAAAACCCCAATTTAAATGGTGACATCTTTGGGCCTTGCTAAACAATATGCTCTCATCCACCAAGTCATGGCCACCAAGACACAAGGAAACCCTATTTCCCAAAGACAGGCCGCCATGCCATCTGGCTGTTGTGCCGCCCTGCCTCCGTTCTTGATAAATACCAGTAATAATAGGAACGAAATCCCTGCATTTCACTGGAAGGACCATTAAAATGTAAACACAGAGAGAGGATTTTGAGTGGGCCACAAAAATGCTTTATTCCAGAGACTGCGTGAGGCGAGGAAAATCTACAGTTGAGTCTTGAACCTATTCCATAGTATGTAAATATGCCAGCTCCTGTTTCTGAAGAACATGTGTTGATTGGAAGATCTGCAACATGGCACAGGGTAGGTTAGGACCCTGGGAAAATGCAGGCGTTGTCATTTCCCTGAACAAGTTGCTCATTTGGCTCAAATATTAGGGTTCTGATGCTGCAGAGGGCCAGAGCATTTCTCAATAACAAAGCACAAGCTCCCTCAGTGAGGCCCAGGGCAGGAAGGGGAATGTGCTCAGTCTGTGCCTACCCACCGGTTTGACTTTGTGTGAAGTCTATGCGATTGTCCTCATTAGAGTGGGGCCTGGGGTTGGATCAGACTCACACTCGGACCTTTGACTATTTGTAGAGATGGTAAGGAGACCAGATCTGTGCCAAGCCCAGGGCTCTGTGGGAATGACTGGGGTCATCAGAGGAGCTGGTTAGCAGTGACTAGAGCTGTCCTCTAACATATCTGCTCTGCCTGTTCCCAAACCTCAGAGCAGGGTGCCCTAAATGCCTGGTGGCTCCCCACAAGGGCAGAGGGGATTCTGTCACTCATGCCCATCCACATGTCACTTGCAGTGACCTCAGGGTGGTACAGTGGAGAATCTTGAGGAAGAAGGATGCAGAAACCTTCACATTTGACTTGCTGGTGATGTCTCCCCAGTTTTACCATGGTCTTAAAGAGTGGCTGGGGGCTTGAGTGTCAACCACAAGCAATGATACATACCATCTGCCGTCCGTTCATATCTGGGAGGGATAAGCTCATGTTCCATGAAACCAAAGGGGGCTACGAGCACCATAATGTGAAATGGGTGCACACATTGGGGTGGGGAATTAGGAGCCTACAGGCAGGGAATATAGTATATGTGCATGTGTGTGGAGGGTGGGAGCTTATGAACATACTATCAGCAAATGTAGTTATATATACATGTGTGCATGCCTGTGAAGTAAAGGGGCTTATGAACATACTAATAGACATATATAGGTGTGTGCATAAGTGTGTGTGTATGTGTGTCACACAGATTATGAGCCGACTAGCAGGGAATGTGTGTGCGCACATCTGTGCATATGTGTGTCTCCAGGGGTCCGTGTACACTCATGTCACCTAGAAGTATTCTTTATTTTTACTGCCTGCTTTGCTCAGGCTGCAGACGGCATAAGATCAGCAGCAGCCTCTAAATTATAGATCGACTCACTGAGTACTCCGTGTCACTCATTAGCCACGTCACCCCGAGGCTCTGCACAGCCGTAAATTAAGGAACACAATGGCTGCGGGGAAATTAGGTGAATAATTTTCTCATTAAACTAAAAACTTGGGGAATGCTTCCGGTTACTTCCAGGCTGCTCCTGAGACAACACGGAACCACGAACAGACAACGGGCAGGACCCTGAATGCCAAGGGTGCCATTCTTCAGAGCGAGTTAGGTGTGGTTTACATTAAAAATAGAACAAGCTCCTGCAAACAGACTTGTATTTATATGGAATGCTGCGACAACTGTCATTTCACATTAGTCAGAGAAATCCCACGGGTCCGTTGTAAGTATTAAATGTGGCAATTTTTTTTGTTTACCGACAAAACATAATAAAAAGAACACAGGCTCCTGGGTGACATTTGGGGGGATTTCCCCCCCTCACTCCCCGAAGTTATTCATAAAATAAACATGTATTTCCTGTCCCCACTGCTCTGCTTTTTGAGGGTTTCCTGACAGGGGACCAAGACTGACAGGCAAGGCAGCACCCTGCTCCCAGGACCCCCGATCCACTGCACCTATCCAGTGTCCTTCCTGCTATGTCTCCACGTGTCCAAAGAGCAGCTTCCAGCCTCATCCTGGAGCTCATTGTGACCAGTGTGGCAAGCAGAGAGGTACAGAGACTTGGGAAGGGGAACACATGTGCATACATGTGTGCATGCATATGTGTAGGTGTATGCATGTGATATATACATGTTCATGTGGGCGAATGCATGTGTGTATGCATGTGGTGTATACATGTTCATGTGTGCATATGTGTGTATGATGTATACATGTTCATGTGTGCATATGTGTGTATGATGTATATATGTTCATGTGTGTGTATATGTGTATGGTGTATATATGTTCGTGTGTGTATATGTGTGCATTGCATGCGCATGCACATGAACACATGTGTGTAGAGGCTAATGTCAGGAGTCTTCTTCAACTGCTCTTCACATTATTTTTTGAGACAATCTCTCACTGAACCTGGGGCTCAGGAGTTCAGCTGGGCTGGCCAGGTAGTGAGCTCCAGGGTCCCTCCTGCCTCCTCTGCCTCTGCTTCTGCCTCTCTGCCTCTCTGCCTCTCTGCCTCTCTGCCTCTCTGCCTCTCTGCCTCTCTGCCTCTCTGCCTCTCTGCCTCTCTGCCTCTCTGCCTCTCTGCCTCTCTGCCTCTCTGCCTCTCTGCCTCTCTGCCTCTCTGCCTCTCTGCCTCTCTGCCTCTCTGCCTCTCTGCCTCTCTGCCTCTCTGCCTCTCTGCCTCTCTGCCTCTCTGCCTCTCTGCCTCTCTGCCTCTCTGCCTCTCTGCCTCTCTGCCTCTCTGCCTCTCTGCCTCTCTGCCTCAGTTATAGGCATGTGCCAATAAGTCCATTGTATTTTGTGGGTCCTCATGTTTACGAAACCTAGTCCTATTTTCTAGGTCCCAGGAGGGACAGATTGATTGATTGATTGATGGTTGATTGACTGATTGATTGTGGTTGAAAGGGAAGAAGTGGTCCAGATTACACATCTCAACCTCAGAATTTGTTTCTTGCTGTCAAAACACTGAATGTTCCAGGGAAGTCCGTGAAACTATCCAAACTAGAAAATGGAGGCCTCAAACAGAGTCGGCCTGGATGACCTTCCTCTTGTCTCTATCCACAGTGGGTTAGCAGGTTAAAGTGACAGGAGACCAAGCACCTGGCACGTGGTTCTGAGCAGAGGTTCCCACTGATGTATTTACAGAACTCTTAGAGTATGGCATGAGGTAATGCTGACACGTGACCTGCCTTCAGTGTGCAGCAGTGACTCCAACAAGTGACCACACATGATGATGCTAACACCCTGGAACCTCATGGCACACTTGATGCTTGCACATTCTGCATTTGAAAACTTGCTGCCTGTTAACTCAGATGTCAGGAACACGGGTCTGTAGTGCTCACACAAGCTCTTTGAGGTTCTCGCTGATATGTCAGAGTGTGAAGGGGACCCTGGAATCTTCTTGGGGACTGCTGCTGATTTAGGGTGCCTGCTGATAGCATCCCAGCTGCACATGCTTCTTGGGAATGATGGCACACTGAGTTCAACTGCTGTCTCCATGGAGACAGCCTCCCCAACCCTACGAGGCAGCCTAACCCTGACTCTGATAGGTACCTGTTGCCATGACATAAAGAAAGAAAGAGAGAAACAAAGAAAGAGAGAAAGAAATCACCATCGCTACCTCTCTGTCTCCAATATCTAGCTAATGGGTTTTTTAAGTACAGTTCCTGCTGGCCAGTGTTTCCCGTTACAGTCCTTATAATAGGGGCGCTAACCTGAACAATTCATTCTCTTCTCTTATAACTTAGTCAGTTAGTACAAAGAAGACTGAGTGATTGCTTTTTTCTATTTTCTAGAAAACATTCTCTTGTCCTGGGTTATAACTTCATTTAAAATGTAGATAGACATGATGGTTTCCATCTTAATTTACAATTATTAGCTGATAAGAGGGAGTAACGTGCCCGAACTGTGGGAGTTCCCTCGAAGATCACTCAGGCACTATTGGTCCTCACTGGGTTCTCAACCCTCATCTGGATCCAGAGGGTCACGCTCTGAAGACAGTTCATGCTTCATTTCCCTGCCAAGGTAGGAGGCAACTCATTGCTCTCCCCGGTCCCAGCATACACAGACATGCATGTGTACAGAGCAAACACATGCACACATGTGCACATACGCACATGCATGTCGGACCATGAAAAGCAGCCTGGTTTCTGGTCGAGCACAGGTTAGAAACCGTTGGAGACCCCAGGTGATCCTGAGGGGCCCCAGGTGGGACCAGGTGGTCCTGAGGGACAGCAGGCGTTTCATCTGGCCACAAGACTCCAGGCTTCTGACACGAGGCCACAGCCCTCCATAGATTTGTGTCATTCAGTCACTTAGCCTGAAGACAGATCTCCATATTAATAAGATACCTAAAGGCCAAAAGGGCATAGCCAATTAAGCAATCCCTCCCAGACCCTCCTCCCTGCAAAAGGTGTTTAACCTCAGGCCTGCCCTGGGAAAACTGGGGTAGTTTTTCATCTACTTTCCACCATGGCAATAAAAGCCTTAAGACCATGGACTGTTTCTTTTCATCGCAATCCGACATGGGGAACAGTGGAACAGGCCTTCACCTACAGAGCCGCCCTCTAATCTCCCACAGAAGGCCTCTCTGCCTTCCCAGCCACCACAACCATTAACCCAAACAAGCCAAGCAAGCCACCGTGACCAAGCCAAGAACTCTCATCCCTGAGGGACACAGCCTGAGTTTCTTTCCCTTTCTCTCCCCTTTGGCTGCGGGCCAATCCAGCCCGTGGCCCCCACTTCATTCTCGGCTTTTCCATGGCGGTGGCATCTGGAGGCCCAAGAGCCTGAGAAATAGTCGATCCCTGGCCACCTTTTAGCTTGGGGACCCCGCCTCCTCTCCCCCCAGCCACCTCCAGCTGTCCCTGGACCTCAGATTGTGCTCCCCAACCCTGGAGCGGAGCAGGGTCCCACGGCTTCCCATAGCCCGACAGGCTCCAGCGTGGGGAGAGTGTAGTCAAACTTCCTATGCCTCTGTCTCTCCGAGTACCCTAGCCCCATGGTGGGGGCAGACACGGGACATACTTTAACCCAACACATGCACACACATACACAGCATATTTGTACATACACACACATACACACAGAACTATGGATACAAAAGAAACATTCAGAGAGGAATGGACCTCTGTGTTCCCCTAGTTCAGCTCTGTGGTTCTAGACAGAACCACATGGTTCACCCATGGGGAAAGCATAAAAATGCTAACCCGTGAGAAAAGAACAACAAAAAAATTCACCTCAAAAAAATAACACCTTAAAACTAAACCTTGTAGAGGTTAGAGGTTGGGCCATTTGTCAAAACAAAGCGGTAAACTTTTTAAAAGCTATCTCGGTACTTCTTGCTGCTAAGTTTGGTTGAGAATTTTGGAATTTTCCTCCTTAACGAAAACAGCCTTACTGGAAGGGAAGAAGTGATTAATTACAAACACAGCTGCCATGTCCTAATTGTTAAAAATATTCGATTTAATTATTTAGAAAACATCTAGTCACAGTTTATGTTCATCTAGGGAGGAGATTAGAAAACCCAATATAATTAGAAATGACATTGTTACTAATTTGCAATTCAAGAATTCCTTCTAGAACATTCCGTCAACCCCTGGTGTACCTAACACTTGTGCTCCTGGAGTCACAAACTATGGTGGCACCCTGGGATTCAAAAGGGAAAAGGCAGGAAGAATGGGGACATAGGTGTAGTGGAGGCATCTTTATATCTCTGAGGTATCCTTAGGGGCACTGAGTCAGAAAAAACGCTACTAAGCACAAGAAGGAAAGACCCTCCACAGGCAAGGACCAACTAACAAGAAAGGTTAAGACATGGAAAGTAACAGAAACAGGCTGTAAGTGTGTGTGTGTGTGTGTGTGTGTGTGTGTGTGTGTGTCTAATCTGTTTAAAGACAGAAAAGAGGGGAAATCAGAGTATGAGAGAATAAGAGAATCTTAAACCAGAGACACAGGTTTAGGGCAAAGGTAAATAGTACCTCTAAAGACGAAAACATAATTACCAAATAATTAAACCTAGGGCCACTGAGATGTCCAGTGGTGGTGCGAGCGTGGGAACTGGGATTCAGGTCAGTAGTACTCACATAATGCTAGGTGGACATGGCCGTCCACTGTAATCCTAGCACACAAGAGACAGAGATGGAGTCATGGGACAAGCTGGAGAGCTAGACTAGACACATCAGTGTGTTCTGGATTCAACAGAGAGACCATGGCTCAGTGAATAAGGTGGAGAGTGAGTGAGAAAGGTTCCTGATGTCAGCCTTGGGCCTCAGCATGCATGCATACATGCATACATACATACTACATACATACATGCATATGACATACATACATACTACATACATACATGCATATGACATACATACATACTACATACATACATATATACACACTACATACATATATACATACACAAACACATGCACCCTCACAGCACACATGCAGACACACATTCACACGTGAACGTGTGCACCTCCATACACATACAAGCATACATATACACACCCAAAATAAGATATAAAGCTCATGGTAAAGAAAATAGAGTCAAAGAGATAATTAGTTAATTGAAAGATAAATCAAGAGATATTATTAATGTGAGGGAGGAATAGCAGTGCATGCCTGTAATCTCAGCACTTAGGAGGGGAGAGGAGACTGAGGCCAGATTCATGGTCAGGCTAGACTTCAGAGTGAGCCCCATGCCTTGAAGAGTGAGTCCCAGCCTCAAAAAGTAAGAACAACAACAGAATGTTTTATTAGGAAAGCCAAGGCAGAGAGAACATGCCAGAAAATAATGAGACACAGAAGAGAATGGAAGACAACAGAAGAGACCTACAATGCAGAGGGACTGAGATTACAGGAAAAAAAAAAAAAAAAAAAAAAAGAACTGGCACCAACATCTGGATTCTAGGTTCTCTGAGAATATCCCTGCTCAAGATGAACGACAGAGTTATAGATCAGCAGGACGGTGCTTGCCTAGAAAGCCCAAGGTCCTAGGTTTGATCTGCAGCTCCAAAACAAATTAAAGAAGCCCAAGGAGGAACTGGAACTATGGGCTAGCAGTAGAGAGCACTTGCTGCTTGTCCAGAGGACCTGACATCTCTCCCAGCATCAGATTCTGGAGGCTCACAACTACCTGCAACTCGAGCTCCGGGGATCTGACACCCTCTTCCAGCCCCAAGGCACTGCATACACATTCCATACACACCCCACGGATACAAACAACTTTTAAAGGGCCCAGTGAATTGCAATTGGGAAAAATAAACAGACCCCAGTCTAGTGCATCAGAGGTAAAAGGCAGAACCCCAGAGTGGAAGCCGAACAAAGGACTCTGACAGTTACAATGACAGCTGATTTCTCAATGTAACTATGAGTCCCAAGAGGCCCTACACTACTGTTTCCAAGTGCCTAGAGAGGGAAGAAAAAAAAAAAAAAAAAAAGGAAACCTGTCAACCTAGAAGAATTATGTATCCAACAAAAGCAGTCTTTCAGGAACCAAGGAAATGAAGATATTTTCAGAAACAAAACCAGGCCTGAAAAAGTCCTGCTCCCGCAAGACACCATGAGGAAAGCTTCCCAGGTCAGGCCTCCAAGAGAGGGAGGGGATTCCAGAAGCGAGGCCGTTCTCTCACAGGGGCTTGCAGTCCGCTTGATGGAGGCCATTTCCGCAGTGGCACATGGTCTCTTGTCACCTCCTCCCTGCTAGATCCCTGCTGTTTTCCATCTTAGAGAAGATCCCAGGGCAGTGGAGACGGCTGTGGCATCACAGGATCCCCAGCACTCAAAGCCAGAGGTGGTACCGTGTGTTTCTAGTTCCCCCAGTGTGGAGGCAGAACCCAGTGGGTCCCTGGAGCCCACTGGGCAGCCAGTCCAGCTTCGTTAGGGAGTTCCAGGTTTAGTAAGAGATGCTGTCTCACAACATCAGAGAGAGAATGAGAGAGGGAGACATTCTGTGTCCTCAGCTGGCCTACACACACACACACACACACACACACACACACACACCAAATTCTCTCCTGCACCCCCGGCTCCCCATGTGGTCCTTGCTTCCCTAGGCAGTCTCTATGTTCTGTCTCCCCTTCATTTCTTCTGGTGTGTCCGCATTGAGCTCCCAGAAGCTTTTTGTCCTCACTTGAGCACCAAAGCTAAGGTCGGAGCATGGAGGTGGCCACCCCTGTCACGTCGCCCATGGGCACGTCTCTTTCACTGCTTTCCTGGTTCTTGTCCTTCCTGGTGAGTCTCAGGGTTGGGCTGGATTCTTCTTCAGGGCGCAGCAAGTAAGCACAAACTTCTAGTGACAGGTAGGTGGCAAATAGTGACAGGAACTCCTGCTCCCAGAGCTCCAGAGGCCAGATGCCAGCTGGACTGCATTCTCTCTGAAGGCCCTGGAGGAGGGACCCTCCTTGTATCATCTTCTTGCTGCTTCCAGAACACATCTGTCAATTACTCTCCTCCTCTATCATTTTGTGTCCTTGTGGGTCCTTGTCTAAACATTACATTATTTTTAACAACAACAACAAAAAAAGAACCACATTCATATTGGACATAGGGCCATCCTAATTCAGGATCTGAATCCCCTTAACTTGATAACACACACACACACACACACACACACACACACACACACACACACACATTTTCTACCAGAGGTCACACTTGCAGGTTCCAGAAGCTTATTGAATTTATCCCTCTGGGGGACAAGCCTAGTCAAGACACTCATTCTACCAACTATAAGCAGACCCACCTCTGTTGTAAAGGGTTGGGGCACCTCCTCTTCTCCCCAGGGCCAGATGGTAGATCCCTACAGAGCTGCTGGGAGGGAAGCTTCTCTCCCCACTAACTTTGTGTTTGCATTAGATTCCTTAAAACTGGGGGAGATCCAGGCCATGCAAACACTCTGCCCTGGAACCCCAGCTTTGGGGTACAGGCATCACAGCTGAAGCATGTCTGCATCAGGACTCCACTGTCTTCTCCACTGGTCCCCTGCCCAGATGTCTCACCTCTTCTGATGCCCCACCTCCTCTAGGAGGACCAGACAATCACCCACAGACACAACGTGGCTCCAAAAGCTACTCTTTAACTTGTGACTGTGCGTTCAAGATCCTGTTTCTAGATGAGGTCACAGTGCCCGGGTTGGGAACTGAACTTCTCTTTCTATGGGACAAGATCAGAGATGGGTCAGCAAGCATGTCTTGTGTCCACCCCTCTGGCATCAGCCTGGCCACACCTGGTATGACTCAATGCCTCCTCTCACCTGGTAACGTCCTGCCTGTCTTTCTAGGTCAGCTCTCTGCAGCCTAGCAAGACAGATTTTACACAAAGCAGTCAGAGCCATTGGCCCCACCCTCATGTATTTGGGGTGGGGGGTACCAGTGGCCTGTGAGGCTCTCTGGCCATGGCCCAGCCCCCACTCCTCGACCTCACACTCTTGTTCATTCTGTCTTGGTCGCACTGGCTCCATGCTACTTCTGCAAGGGACAAGCAGGATTCCAGTCAGAACTGACTGTCTCCACCTGATACTCCTCCTCCAGGGCACAAGAACCCTTTCTCACACCCCCCAGGCTTCATTTAAATTCACCATCTACTTCTCAGAGACCATCCTCGCCACCTATGGGCAGCCGTCCTTGGCATCCTAAACCCTGCTCTCCATTCTCTTTATAGTAACTGCCACTTGCCAGAAGCTCCCGATTCCTCTCGGGGCCATGGTTACTTGTTAGGGTCTGTCATGCCCACCCACATGAAGAGTTCACCAAGACAGGAGCTTTGCTGTCCCATGCATTGTGAATCCTAAGTGCCCTGAACTGAGCCTGGACACATACTGCTCAGATCTCTGTGGAAGGACAGAATGGGGTGTTAACCACAGGGAGTGATGACAGAGTCCACTCTGTGGAGAAGGAAAGGAATTAAGTCACTAAACCATCCTCCCAGCAACAGCGCTTCTGGCTGGGCACAGAAGGTCCCTGTGGGGTCCTCTATATGTTTCTTGTGTGTTTGAGAGGCAGTCACACTACTGATTGACTTTAGACTGTTCACTTTTGTATCTAGGTTAGAATTTGCAAAGCAGCCACTAAACAGTAGAAATAAAAGATACAACAGCTAAGCCATCCACATTTCACAAATGCAAATGGGAGAGATGAGCCCTAGTGAACAGAGAAAAAAAGAAGAAACAGAAACACACACACATATACACACCCCTACGGATACACTTCACACATGCATATGTGCACATTACATACATACATACATACACACACATACAAACACATTCTATACATACACTCATACATATAGTCACTCAGTTACAGTCATACATAGTTACACACAGTCACACATGCATAATGCATATATAGATACATATACATACACATACACACACATACATACACATACACACACATACCCTTACACATACACCTACACATGCATACACACATATACATACATACATACATACATGCATACATACACACAGATACACTCAGACACAGATTCACACACATATGCATACATGGTTATATACAAACATACACACATACCCCACACCTCAAACATGGAAAGTGCTAGAAAACAATAATGAGTTTAAGCCAATCAACAGTTACATCCAATAGAACATATTCAGTTTTCAAAGTAAAAGAAAAGGCAGCTGCCCTAATTTTAAAGACAGATCTGACTACTATGTTACTTAAACACACCATGGTCAACACATAAGCAGTGGACCATTGAAGGGGTGGGAAGACGCATAGGAAACACCAGTCCAAACAACGTGAGTTTTAATGTGAAATGCATCACCTGCTGTGGTGAAGAGACTCACTGGGAACTGCTGAGATATTTGGTTTGTAGGAGATGGATCAGTAGGTAAAGGTGCTTGCTGCCAAGCCTGATGACCTGACTCTCAGACCAATGTGGCAGGATAGAACCAAGTGACAAAAACTGTCCTTTGACCTCCACACATGAGCTGAGGCATGTGTACCAACACACATAGGTGTACACACACATACACACCAAATAAATGAGTGAATGAAATAAAAATTTTAAGAGGACACACAACTCTAAACAAACCCATATGTAACCAATAACTTCACTTTGAAATAGATAAAGCAACATATTAAAAAGAAAAAGACTCAAGGAGAAACTGACAGTGGGACATTTAAATACATCTTTTTACACTTGGCAAATGAAATAGAAAATTGAACAAAACGTTATAAGGTGTTAAGTGGACATGGGGTTAGGTTCTTAGGGTGTTGGGTCAAAGGACCTGATCATAAAATTGGATAGTAAAGAACTAGTCTCTTAAACTCTAGCAATATGACAGGGACAGTAGAGACGTTCTATAGAGACGGTCTATAGAGGTGTTCTATAGAGGTGTTCTATAGATAAATATATTCCATATAGATTTTTTTTTTTAGAGATGTTATACTCTCTCTTCTTTGGGAGCAGAGGAAGGAGATGAAACACCATTAAGATTCCCAGCAGAAAGAAGGGGAGGAGCTTAAATTCCTGACTGATCCGATGCCTTGATGTGGGGCTAAACTGTGTACGAGAATGCGTCTACTGTGTGTGGTCTCACAAAACATGCCAGAGTGTGTTCCATGGGGGAGACAGGTGGGTGTGCTGTTCCTAGTGCCTAGGACTACTCCTTTGTATGACAGGACTGGGGACCAATGGAAAAGAAGCTCTTGGAGAACTTGGCTGACAGGAATCATGAGGGTGACAGGTCCAATAGAGACCAGTGAAAGCTGTTAGAACCCAAGCCAGGAGGGATGGGTAGCTGACAAGCTTGGTTAGTAGAAGCTCAGTAGGACATCAGTTAGGCTGACAACAGAGCAGAAAGTCATAGTCTGTTATCAAGTCTAGGGACCTGGGTCATGTTTCAGATCTTGAACCCAGTGAAAAAAGAGATTGGCCAGATGCTATGGAGGAGGAGCCGTGGATTTCACAGCAAGTTCATTCAACCGATGACCTCTCCAAAGGCCTCCCACCACTTATTTGGGTACGGTAGTCATTTCTTGTGTCATCTAGTATGTGACTGGGATTAACCTACTGAGTTGTTTTAGCCCCACATCAGGCATCAGATCAGTCAGATATGCAGGGGAAAGGACAATCAGAAGCTGCATAAATTATCGCCTTTTTGTGTTGGTTGATGTCTCAATCAAAAAATTCACATCCCAAGAAGATGGTGGAGCTAAGAACCTACCTTGAAATCTAAAAGAAGTTGGGAAGGCCTCTATCCGATCTTTATCTACCTCTAGTGTAGTGCCTGAAGAAAGCAGAAGGTGCTGAAGGACCAGGATGACCAGGCTCCACTGACTGGCAAGTCAATCAGTCACAGCTGAGGTCTTCTCTAGAGCAGCACAACCTCAGATATACACCACACGTAGAACAGTGAATGGTTTGTAGACAGTTCCATTCTCTGCCTCAGGAAACAACAGTTTGACTTGTGAAGCCTTTTTAACACTCGCTTACAACAGACAATCAAAAATAAATCGAGCAAAAGAAAGTCTAAGGAGAAACACAAGAATGCTTGCAAACATTTCTGTTTGAGATACTAGCCCGTGCAATTGAGCAAGGGAAGGAAACCAAGGACATGGAGATCACAGAGGAATGCACTGAGGCTTTTATCGTGGGCAGATGCTGGGATACACGCAGGGCCTATGGGATTTGAAGGATGAACTTATCACACTGAACCAACTCAGAGGTGCTGGGCATGAGGTCAGCACATAAAAACTGAACTGTACTTCCTGGTGTCAGCAGCTGTAAAATACAAAATGAGAAGTGTAAAATAGGGCCTCAAAACATCAGCTCCCAAGGAATAAATCTGACAGAAGCACCAGGCTGCACCGGGTGAGTCCAGTGGAACTAACTGTGCTCATGACTGAATTGTCGAGCTCCTCACTCAACTGTTGGAAATTAGCAAAAACACAAACCAACATTTACATGTATCATGACTTTCCTGTCCACTGTGCTCCCTCCTTCCGAGTCCCCATGTAGTCACACCTCCTCGGGGGAACTGCCCATCAACCTCTTCAGGAAGGTGCTGTCTTGTCAGCCACGTTACCACCATCTTCACGAATCCAGCTGTGCCTGCTTGTGAGCGCCCATGAGGACAGGGTCTGTGGACTGTCAGCAATCGCTTCCCAGATGGAGAGACTGGCAGAAGTCTTTGGTCCCTCACCTGAGTTTCCAGACGCTCCTCTCAGCCATTTGTAGGCAATCATGCCCTAGCTGCTCCTTGGGGAGTGCTTAGGACAGCGCTAGAGCACACAGGCTGGGAAGGATAAGGGAAGGTGCTCCATCTATGTTAGATGCAGACCCCCAGTACATTCTCTCTGGGGCCACGCCCACTCCCCCATGCTATAAATTCAATAAACTCATTGCCTCTGTAGTGGGAATTGGGATGCAATTTGTACCTTGCTTTGTCCTTAGAGCCTTGGGATGGGCAGTAGACTCTGCTCATATCCCCCACCCCCGGGAAGGAATTTTAGCAACATCCCTCTCCAGGGCCAATCCATGTTAAAATTCTCCCTTAAAGCGTCCATTGCTGCATTTCAGTAATAAATCATGTAGGTGGCGACTGTCCAGTGTCCATCTTCCCTACTGGATGGTACACTCCACCATGAGAAATGGACCTGGCAGAAGGAAGTGCCCCAGGACATTCACTGACTGTCTGATTTAATGAATTTGCTTTGGCCTCTTAGAGAGTTCATCCAATACACCCAGTTTCAATGGAGCCTTCATATTTCCCATTTCCCCTGAAAGATTCCCCCCTCGCTCATCACCCTCTATCTGTTTGCACGATTTACCCCAAGGCACCTGTGTGTTCCAGGACCTGTGCTATTCTAGGGAACCAGCCATAGCTCAGACATATGACATCTAAGGGTAACTTTCATGGGGAGCAGATGGGGCTGTGGCACAAGCAGAAAGAGGTTCGTATTTGATTGCAGAGCAGAGAGGGAGACTTCCTTTTTTATGCAATCCCCCAAATAACTGAAGGGAGACCCCTACTTTCCTGCTTGTCACATACAATAGTCTTACCCCCTGGAATTCCAATTTGGTAGCTCTCTCCACTGAGTGGTCATATAAGAAGACTTTATTAATACAGTCAGAGCCTGTGGTAGCTGTGATTCATTTAAAACTAAGAAAAGAGAAATCAATAACACTTAGCTCTGGTCATTTTACATTTCTCTGTAACCAAGGTAAGTATCTCTTATAAATACCCTCCCCCAATGTTTGTCCACCCAGCCTCAGTCCCCATCTTCCTTGACCCCCATGACTTTGTTCAATATAGTGTTTTATTCACAATATACCAGGTGAACACCCAGAAGAGCATGCCCCACAAAGCCATCACTGAGAAAATTCTCCTTGCCCCAGTTAAGCACTAAGGTCAGATTCAATACATAGACCTTAGAGAAGCTCCACACGCTGTCTAGTGCTGCCTGGTACTGCCCTGAATTTGCATACTGCAATGCAGGTTAATTCCTGCTTTGACTACAGGCGCGGCACACGGCAGGCCTGAGCTCTGAGCAGCAAGAAACTCTAAGCAGGAAAAGGGATTCCCCGGTACAGTCTAGGTGCATGGGCTCTGACATCAGCTTTGTGATGTGCCCTTCCCCACTTCATTTCAAGCTCACGAGCTTCCCGTACCTGCCATTTCCCCGGGGTTTCCTCCCACCCCTGAGCAGGCAGGCAGCACATCGGCTGTAACAGCCCTTGCGGCAAGATGGCCCATTAGCAGAGCAGTCACGTCTCCCTGTGGCCTTGAAAGGATGGAGAAATGGGCCCTGGTAGGGCAGCGACCAAGAAGCATGGGCTCTGCTCGGCTCTGCTCATTTTTCTTGAGCCATTATAAGCATCTAGTAAATAGCTCCAGAAAGGGCGATGACGTCACAGCCCGATGACGTCACAGCCCCATACCTCCTTGCCTGGCTGCCCACTGTTGTGTCCAGTTCAGGATACTCTAGTCGGCCTGTCAGTGGCCCAGGGCAAGGATGAGATGGAATACCTGTCGTGTGACTGCCCTTCTGCTGAGCTGCTCTTAGAGTGCTGCCATCTCCCGTACCTGCTGTGTGAACATATCAAGCACCGTCAGAAGGGCACGCACAGAATTGCTTCCAGTACACGAAAGCCCTGTGATGGAGCGGCCTACTTAGGGATGTGGGCAAAGCCCTGAGCAGGGCTTTCCACTCAGGCATCAGTCATTTCGCCGCTACACATCTGTCAACCCGCTGGAGCCTCAAGCTACACTAGCGTCAGTTCCAGTCTGCAAATGACGGCAGTGGCTTCCTGGAGGTCACACAGGTTGACTGATCTCGACTCACTCATCCTTGCCATAACTGCTGCTGACCACTGACCGTGGACCCCCAGTCCTTGAGGGCCCACACTTGGGAGACTTCACACAGAAAATGGCTGCCTTAGACTTACCTCTCCATACAGAAGGCTGAAACTGCTTCACCCTGTATGTGAATTTTGGGAGAAGCTGATTTGCTGCCTAGTCCTAGAATCATCAGCTAGAAGCTACCAGCCCTGAGAATCATCCTACTTCCTCCAGGAAGCCTCTAAGATCTTTCTGTCATGTCCTCTTACATATCAGCCCCTTCCTCCTTTGTGCCCGGAACTGGACACATGTCTCCCTTAATCTCTCCTGGGCTCAATAGTGTCCCTCCAAAATCCATGTCTACTCAGAACCTCAAGGGGAACCTTATTAGGAAAGGGGTTGTTAGCTTTAATAATCAACCCGACACCTCCTGGAATCACAGGGAAGAGAATCTCTATGGGGGAATCCTCTTGATAAGGTCACTGATGTGAGAGGATTCAGCCTAGAGCCAGGGGCACCATTCCCTAGGCAAGGTGTCCTGGATTGCACAAAAATAGAGAAATGGAGCTAAATGCAAGCCAGATTAACAGCAGCCATGCATGCATGTATGCACGTACGCACGTGCCCACGTACTCATGCATGGAGACATGCATGGACACCCACAGTAGGCATGGGCACCTGAAGTAGCCATGTATGCACTTACTCTTTATCTGCTATTGACTATAAGTAGACTAACTGCTTCAAGTTCCTGCCTTAGCTTCCCCCACAACTACACACTGTAACTCCAAACTGTAAGTAGAATAAACCCTTTCTCCCCCAAGTGGCTTTCTGTCCGAGTATTTTTATCACAGCAGCAGATAGGAAGCTAGGATGAATGCCTTTGGGGACGTAGCTGGTCAGAATAAGGTCATACCAGATTAGACCCAATGGTGACGTCATTACAAGAAGGTCATATGAAGACAGGTATATGTAAGGAACACCGTATTCACGTGACAAGAAGCTAGCCTTACCAGAGGCACCTAGAATCTTAAGAGTGGGGAGGGTCTTCACCTAGAACCTCTGCTGAGAAAATCCCCAGTTTACACCTTGATGCCTGCCATGGCTACTATCATCAACTTGACAAGATTCAGGAGACAACTCTCAGACATGCTGGGAAGGATTACCTAGATTAGCTTAGTCTCCGCACATTGCACAAAAAACCATCCATGAGGGGTTATCTGGGCTTGGTTAACTGAGGTGGCAAGACTCACCTTACCCATGGGTGGCACCAGCCCACTGGACTGGGTCTTAGCTTACATTCTAAAAAGGAAATAACCACTGTCCTCGGCTTCCTGACTGCTGACACAACCTGACCAGCTGCCTCAAGTTCCTGCTATCAAAATGTCCCTTCCATGAGTGACTCCCCCTGTGAGCCCAAAGGACCATTTTTCTCCTAAAGTTGATTTTGCCAGGGTTTTTCTTCATCATAGGAACAGGGAGGCTTCCCTAGATTTTTCACACGTTAGTCCTTTAAAACAATAGCACAATGATTGGTTTTCTCCTTTTGTTTTGCTTGTTTGCCTTGAACACCATCCAGTTTATAGTTCTTTACTACAAGAGTATAAGGAGATTTTCTTCTTTAAAGCGTGGTCCTGGGGGAAGCATACTCTGCCTGCTGACAGGTGAGACATCAAGTTCAGAACTATTTGGAGGGCTGTGCACACTAAGCCAGCTCATAAGTGAGCTGCCAGGGTCAAAAGCAAGCCTCGCTGCTTCCCTGACTCCACTCTGAGTCATGGAGCCGATCCATCCACACAGGAGAAAGGCATAGAGAAGCCAATGATGCTCCCTCTGGTTTCTAGGTTTCAAATCCTTTACCTAGGATCCACAGAACCAAAATTCCTCCCCTACCCCAGGCCGGGAGCAGCCCCACCCCCAACAGACCACACAAGCCTTGGACAAGAGAGACAATGTATCTCTGACGCCACACTCTCAAGCTCCCTTTCTGAAGGCACAGTGTCCCAAGGCATACTAACGCAGCCTTGACCCCGTCCAGCTCCAAGTCACCAGCTGCCAATTGCCTTTCAGGAGGAGCAGCTGAACTGCAGCTTCAAACATGTCCTCATTCATCCTTCTTGCTCTCTGACACCCATCCCTGACCCTGAAGTACAAAACCCCTCCAGCGGCCTCACGCCTCCAATCTCTCTCTCTCTTTCTCTCTCTCTGAGGCTAATCATTTCTCATGTCCACTTCTCAAGGTCATGTCTGCCCTTCAGCCGGAGTCTCAGGATGATTAGAACTCGGGAAGGCTGCCTGCTACTTGGACGGAAGGTTGGGTCTGGTGGGGGTCGGGGCCAGTTACTGCCCGGCCTTAGATGAGCAGTAAAGCAATTTGGAGGCCCTGGAGTGCACTTGAAGCTGTGCCCCATAAATGAAGAATGGGGGAGGATTGATTTATAACCCAGAGGGAAAAAACTGTGTCCAGAATGTGAACGATTTGTCCACTGTGCGTGGAATCCCACAGTCGAGCCGCGGCGCCGAGCGGTGCTCTGCCTCTTATGCCTGTTTCCTCGGCCCCTGTTGCAGCCGACTTGGACTCTAGCTTAGGATTGTTGGCCATCATAACCTAGGATGCCTGGGTTCTAAGATGTAAAGATGCAGTTGTGCCAGTGGCAGCGGTGGCTAAGGGCAGTGCGGTGGACATGGGCCTCACCACGGTCCTCTGTGGTTATAGGGCACAGTTGATGGTTGATACTCAAGGGTATCCCTAGAACAAGCTGAGTCTCTGACCTGCCCCCCCAACCCCCAAGGTCCTCCAGGGACCTTTCTTGTCTGCTATTGGCTTTGGGCCGACATAAGGGCGTGTCCTCTCACACAGCCAGCCTCTGCAGCTGGCTCCAGTAGAGCAGATAGAAAAAGAATTCTACAGACAGTCCCTGTCGACCTCTGAGAAGTCTGAAAGCTACAACATTTATGAGAGAGATAGAGAGAAAGAGGGAGAGAGAGAGAGAGAGAGAGAGAGAGAGAGAGAGAGAGAGAGAGAGCCCTCCAGGAGGAGGACAACACTGAGTTACATACAAGTGGACCTGAAGCCCGTGTGTGAATGTTCAGTGACCCCACCATGCAGCCTGGAGAAGGAACCCTCTGAGGAAGTGAGCTCCAGCCCCTCGGTAATACTGGGACTAGTTTCCCTGTCTGACCTGGGTTGGAGTTTTGAGTCCTGGGTAAACAAAACAAAACAAAACAAAACACATAAGGAAGGTTTGGGGCCCTAACAGCTCTAACTACCTGTGGAGGAGGGGCTGGCACCTGAAGCTCGGGCCATCTTCTCCATGGCCTTCTTGTTTTGTGCATGGGCAGTCTCCCCATACACCTGTTCCAAGTTAGTGCATCGGGCTAAAAGTACAAGGACATACAAGTAGCTGAGGGCAACCTGATCCTATGGATTTACAAAGAAACATGCTTCAATTCTGGATTTAATATGACATCTCCGTGATTCCAGGAAATCAATCCCTCAACCATAATAAAAAGAACAAGTCAACAGACCCTGGTGTTGGTATCCAGGAAGTGTTCCGAACCTCTTCTAATGGTGTGGGAAGGATAATAGCTGCCTCTCAGGGTCACAGGGAGCTACCTAAGGAGAGTGTGTCTACAGGGACACAGGAGGGTACCTCAGGAGGATGTCTGAAGAAACTGGGTGATACCTCAGAAGGATGTCTACAAGAACAGGCTGGTACTTAAGGACAGTGTAGACAGTTACATAAGACGGTGTTTCTAAAAGCTACAAAATACTAACGAAAGAAATAAGAAGGACCTACTTAAACAAGCGTGCTCGTGCGCGTGCGCGCGCACACACACACACACACACACACATGCGCACACACGCACACGCACCCTGGGTCTCCGCATGGAAGGATTAGAGTGGTAGATATGTCTGACTCTCCCTAGAGTGGTCCACAGATACCACTTAGCACCAGGCACAAGGACGGTGGGATTCCTCTGTAGCTCTGTACAAGCAGACCCAAAACTTTATGCTAAAATGTAAAGCAAACAGGATATCCTTCACCAATATGAAAAAAGAAAAAAACCCACAGTCTGGCAAACCGAACCACCCTATTTTAAGATGTACACGAACCCATAGCAATCGAGCCAGTGTGACACTGGTGATCTGGTGATAGACATTAAAAGCATATGTATTGGCAGATCAGCTTAGATATGCCAGAAACACACCCCACAATGTGTGACTGATTTTGTTGGACAGAGTGCAAAGCACATTTGAGGATAAACGAATAGCTTTTTATCAGTGAGTGGGTCTAGAGCAAGAGGTCATCTAGATGCAGCAAGCCAGCGACCCTTTACATTAACCATACAGCGCATAGGAGACGGAAGTGTAACACACATTGCACAGAAGCACAGAGGTGCATCCAGCATCACTGGGAAGGCTCTCCTCTGCATGTCACTCCCTCAGCTCTTTACCCCACCCCACCCCCGTTCTTTTGTCAGGCCCTATCTGTCCACCTGATTTAAAACTGGGTGTCTGGAGCTGGAGAGATGACTCAGTGGCTAAGAGCACTGGCTGCACTTGCAGAGGACCTGAGTTCAATCCCCAGCACCCACATGGTGCCTCACAACCATTTCCAGTTTCAGGGGACCTGCCAACCCCTTCTGAGTTCCATGGGCACCATGGGTTCCATGGTGCACAGCCATACATGGAGACACACACACACAGATAAGTAGAATAAATCACAAAAATAATTCTGCCTCTGCTTTATTTTTCCCGTGCTTCTCATTGTCATGTCATTGTCATGCACGTGGTATCATGTGACATGCATGTGATATCATGTGACATGCATGTGGCATCATGTGATGTGCATATGGTATCCTGTGATGTGTCCATGGTATTATGTGACATGCATATACTATCATGTAATGTGTATATGGTATCATGTGACATGCATATTGTATCATGTGATGTGCATGTGGTATTCTAGTTCTCAGTGTCCTATATCTCTACTCTAGAATGTGTCCCCAAGGGCCACTATGTCTCCAGCCTTATGCTCAAGAAATGCTCATTATCAGAGAGAAGCCATGAAACTTCAGAGCCGTGGGGTTGTGGCACAGTGGCCACCAGGCAGTGGCTAAGATGTACTTACCATATGGCATAAAGTAATGTGTTTATGGAGTGCTGGCTAAACGTGGCAGGGATAGAGAGATGACTCAGTGGTTAAGAGGACTTGCTGAGGACCCAGTCTCAGTATCCAGCACCCACACAGCAGCTCAACCATCTTAACTCCAGTTTCAGGGGATCTTGTGCCCTCTTCTGGCCTTTGTGGGCACTGCAGTTTTGTAGACCACATACATACATATAGGCAAAGATCTATGCACATAAAATAAAAAAAAAAAATAAATCTTATTTGTTAAGAAATAGTACCTTGCACCTGTAATTCAGCACTTAGACTGAGATAGGAGAATTGTGGGTCCCAGGCTAGTCTGAGCTACTGTCTCAGTTAGGGTTACTATTGTGGTGATGGAACACCATGACCAAAGCAAGTTGGGGAGGAAAGGGTTCATTTGGCTTTGACTTCCACATCATTGCTCATCATTGGAGGAAGCAGAGAAGGAAACAGGGCAGAAACTGAGGAGCTGAGGTAGAGACTATGGAGAGATGCTGCTTACCAGCTTGCTCCTTATGGCTTATTCAGCCTTCTAGTAGATCTGAGAACCACCAGCCCAGGGACAGCATCACCCACAGTGGGCTGGGCCCTCTACCATCAATCACTAATTAAGGAAGTGCCCTACAGGATTGCCTAGAGCCCAGTATCTTACAGAGACATTTTCTCAATTGAGGCTCCCTCCCTTCTGATGACTGGAACTTAAGTCAAGCTAACATAAAACCAGTCAGCACAGCCACATAGGGGAAGCCCATTGTAACCGAACAGAAACCTGAGAGATGTGTAGCAAGCATAGCCTCATTTTATAACAATGTATGAGAGTATGTGTTTATGAATGAGTGTGTGTTTGTCTATGAACAGGAGTGTGTGTGTGTGTGTGTGTGTGTGTGTGTGTGTGTGTGTATGAGGGAGAGGGGAGGTAGGAAGGGAGAGTTAGTTGGTTAATTAGTTAGACACTCCATAATTTTTATTTTGCATATATTTTGACACTATGTTATTTTATACAAAATAAAGCTATTTCCACTTGGGGACAGCTCTTCTCTCTTTAGTTCAAACTGTAGCATGCCGAAGCCTCACTCTGCACCAGGGAGAACTCATTCTATCCCTCTCACAGCTACAAGCTAACAAAAGGAAGAAATCAGGTGCTGCTTGGCTCAAGAGCTTTGTCTACAGTGACTCCTAACACAACGTTCCCCACCGACACAGAGGTCACAGGTTTGTCCAAGGTCATCCTTGTACCCAAAGCACCTGAACACCCTTCCCCTCTGGTCATCATCACACGACACTGTCCCTCTCTGGGATTTGTCCTATTCTGTGACAGGCCCTGCAGATGGAAAACCTCTTTCAGCTGTGAAGTTACTGTCCAGCAGGAGGCTGAGACAGGGTTCCTAGCAGGGCAGGCTTAATAACTCCACAGGAATGATTTGCAGGAGAGGAACCAAGCCCAACACCTGAGAGAGGCTCTCCCCAAGACCCTCCTTGAGGGGAAAGTACCCCATGAGAAAACCTGGCAGAGAAACACAACAGGGGCTCTAACTTGGAAACAGATGAGGCCCCCCACCTCCTTCCAATCTGTAGCATATGCCTGTGAAAATATAAATCTTGGAACTGCAGATATTATAGGTGCATTTTTCATTACCATCAGCATTGCGTATTTATAATTTAGGGATGTGTAAAAATTTATAAAGGCACAACTAGTGGTTGGTTAATGACAGCTGGTGTGGCAGCCCGTACTTAAAGGATCTTTCATGTCACTGACGTCTGGCCTGGAACAGAGTGCCACATGCATAAAACAGGTGACAGACAGAGGAGACAAGGGCTTGGCTTTACAACAACTGCAGAGCTGGAAGCAAAACCTTGTCCCCACTGCTGTCACCCAGAGTGAGCTGCTCCAAGGGGAGAAGGGATGCCCCTGTGGGAGGGGCTTAGCAGCTTGAACCACAAGGGGAGAAGTGATGCCCCTGTGGGAGGGGCTTAGCAAGGCAAGGGACCCGGATGAAAACGTGATCAATGCCATTGCCATATTGACAAGTACATCATTTTATCATGGAAACAGAAAACTCCTGTCTTTCCCAGTGTGAGTCCTAAAATAGCTGCCTCTCACGGGGCAGCATCCTCAGAGAGTTAGCTGCAGAGGAGCTGATACAGGTTCTGGAAGTTTAGCCCTAAAGCCATGGCTCTGGTCTCATAAGTCTTCAACCCTGTGTGCAGGATGACAGGCGCCTGGCCCAGAGGCCTGGGAAAGCCCACATCCCATTCTGGAGTTCAGAGCAGCTTGGCCCTTGGTGGGGCTCAGCAGGTGGAGGCCTCCCCTGCAGAAGAGGGGCTAGCCTGGCAGCTCCAAGGCTAAGCTGCTCTTACAAAAGCAGACCAGAGAGGAAGGCACCCATACAGAAGATACCCCAGTTTCCTCCACACCCCCAAGAGCCCATCATGCCTGCCCCACTCTCTAAAGAACACAGGAGGATGCAGGCATTTCTTAGCCTATCTGTGATGGGAAAGGACCTTCTTGAAGATGTCATATCTGTCCTCAGACATGCACCAGATTCCATATATCATCTGTGGGTTAAGCAGTACCAGAATCTTCCCTTTGCTAGAAGGGACTGTCCCCAGACCTCATCTGGGATGCCCCCATGGTCATCCACAAGACCCCTTATGTCTCCAACAGTTTGATTAAATACTCATCTGTTTTCACTCAGTACAATTAAAGTGGGTGCCTATTTTCAAACTATCACTCTCAGCAAGTCCAATTGCGCTACAAATTCTTTAAAAAGAATAATTAAAACCCACGCTTCTCCTAACAACACAGAGTAAGGCAATTGCCAGACACTTCTAATGAGCAGTTCATGTAATTTAAAAAGCCAGACCCTCTGCAAAGAACACTTCTCATGCCAGGTGTCTTGCTGTACTTTGGTCCCGGGGGCCGGCCCCTGCTGCGGTGGCCCCTCTGTAACCCTAACTCATATATCTGTACTCCCAAGTAATGGTGTGGAGGCTCCCTGCAAACGCTCAGGCTGTGTGGCTCCTATCGGAAGGCGCATTTAACATGGGCTCGCATAAAGAACGGTGGGTAATTGCCGCTTGAATCCAATGTGTGCTGTAGCTCATCTATGATACGCAATTTAAAAGCGATATTCTAGCAAGAGGACTTTATGACTTGCTGTCATGATAAATAAAAGTTTATGGCATAATGGAATTAATATTTACTTTGAGTGCAACGCGATCTAGTCAAATAAAGTTGCTTGGGAATCACTTTGGACCAAGAGAGCATGAACATGTCACCCTCTGATGACAGAACCCCAGTCCACTTGTCTCCTCTTACTGTCGGCTAATCGTTCACAATCTTTTGCTGCTTCGGGTCCGATGCTATAAACTATTATTGTAGTTAGAGGTACTGATTTCCTGATGCGTTCAATGTGGAAGGTTTCTGTGGAGTTGAGCAGTCAGAGCAGGGTGAACTGGGAGCAGAGAAAAAGGAACGGAAGGAGAGACCATGTGGCCTCCGCCAGGCTTGGAGGATGGAAGCCAGCTTTGGTCATGTGAGTCTAGTATAGTTGCTTCCAGAAGGGAGTCTGGGAGTCACAAGGCGTGCAGTCTCTAGCTTTCTTGTGAAGAGAATCTTTAAAAGAGAATGCAAGCTCAAATGGGAATCACAAAGGTCTGCCTGATCCTAAAGTAAATATATAACAGGCATGTTTTAAAAGTTTATTCCACATTATGATGACTGGAGAAATGAGACCCAGCCAGTCCAAGTCTCAATGACCTTACACAGACTGCTGTAAAGTGAGCACTGTGGGGGTGTTAGAATCCTTCACTACCCGGCATCACTGGGTTCCTTCTAAGACCCCAGGACTAAATTCATGTCCATTATTTTCTGTCACTTACTCCCCTGTAGAGCCCCCACAATAATAATCAGTGTCTGCCCTGATCCAAAGGAGGCGTCAAAAGCAAAATGAGAAAATAAGACAGAAGGCTTGGAAGCCAGCAGGATGGGGACACCCCAGGGCCTCCCTCTGCCTGGTCTGAGAACCGGGCTCCTGTCCCGTTTTGGAGCCGGGCACTGCTGCTTAAGGCAGCCAGGGAGGAGATGGAGGTGGAGGGCTTTGGTGGAAGATTCCGGGCCAATGAGTCCCACCCACACCAGCTGTTGACGCTGGGGAGCTATAGACTCCGGGTATTGGAAATAGTTCTGAGTCACATGGCAGCGGGAAGCAAATTGCCCAGATCATAAACAAGTGGGAGAATTCCAGTGAAAGCAGGGATTAGTGGGGCAGGCTGGACCCTCCCTCGGCATAGCTTCGACTGAGTCACACGCAAAAAGGAAAGGCAAGCGACTGCAGGTGGCGCGGTGTGCGGTGCCGAGGCGAAGGTGGTCTCAATCACATTTTCCAGCAAACCGGGTACCTTTCACATAAAGCAAAGAACTGCTTCGTGCACCGCTGTACCATGAAGGAGCAGTGCCTTCCCAAGGTACTGGTGATGGAAGTCGTGTTCTTGAAGCTGGAGAAAGGCACCAGTGTGGACAAGAGGGAGAGCCGCCCCAACCGGCAGCGAGTAGTATGGGTCACCCTCTCAATCCCCAATTTTCAGCCAGAAGACATAATCATTGTGTCTGAGAGTAGGAACCTTGGGACCTTGGGGACCTCAGTGGGATCAATAGAGACTTCAGAATGAAGGAGGGTAGGAGTTATGTCACACCCAAGAGGCCAGGGGACCAGGCATCTCTGGAGGAGCCTGAGGCTGGGGTACAGCCTAGGGGCTGCACCAGGTACACTTCTGTCTTGACTCTTATCCTGTGTATCTCAGGAGGAGCCCACCCTCACACTCAGCCCCATAGTCCGCCATCCCAGGACCTCCCTGGGAATTCCCGTGGATCTTCCTCTGAGAATTCCTCTGAATGTAACTGAAGAATCTAACAGGCTTGGTTCATTTCTGTCACAAATCCTTTCCATTGGTTTCATTTCAACCCAAAGCCCTGAACCACATCCCAAGACACACACGCACATGCATGCACACACTCACAGGTATGCACACGCAGGTGAGCTGTCCTGTAAGGCATTGCTACAGGAAACAGGAAGAGCTGTAAAGATTAAATCAAAGGATCTCAGGCTCCAGCTTCAGTGAGGACTGGTGTACTGGTGTAGGACCTGCCTTGCCTCTGCACTCATGCACACATGTGCGTGTGCGCGCGCGCGCACACACACACACACACACACACAGAGAGAGAGAGAGAGAGAGAGAGAGAGAGAGAGACAGACAGACAGAGAGAGAGAGACAGAGAGAGAGAGACAGAAAGAGAGAGACAGAGACAGAGATGACAGAGAGAGACAGAGACAGAGAGAGACAGAGACAGAGATGACAGAGAGACACAGAGACACAGAGAGGCTCCATCTGCAGTGAGGACTGTTGTAGTAATTGCCTTGCCTCTGCAGACAGTCACAGAACTTGGCAAAGTCCCCCAACCCCCGCCCCTTGCACATGCTATTATCAGAGAACACACTTTTCAGGCCCTGGGCCTGTGAGAGAGAAAATGCAGGGTAAGCCCCAGGTTTGCCCAGTTTTCTGAGCCATTCCATGGGGAGGTGAAGCCCAGTAGCCTGTCTGATCACAGAAAAAGAAAGAAAGAAATCAGAGTTGGGGGTGGCCATTGCTGATTTGAGCTCTACAGAGAGGGACATATGTAGGTGGATCCACAGAGTGGGCTCTGTAGGGACGGATGGCCTGGAGGTCCCCAGGAGGCTCTTGGCAGAAGGAAAAGCTGCCCACATGCAGAGACCCAAGGTGAGCACAGGTAGAAATGAGGACCTTTGGATTCCTGTGCATCCGGATTAGGAAATCGTTGCTGTGGACACACTCAAGACTCCAGACACGACAAGCTTTGGGATTAAGGACCACAAACCATAATAAGGGCCAGAAATCTGCAAGAGGCAGAATAAAATAAAGACCCAACCCAAATATGTCCAGATTGTGAGGATCTGCCAGCAATTACCCTCCCTTAGAAGGCCTTTGGTTTGAGTGACAGACTCGATGTCCTTTTGGAAAACAGACTCCGTACAAGCCGCCTCCCAAAGTGGCTCTCCTGGCCACGCACCATGTGCACAGGATGGACTGAGCTACGGATTTCTTAATCAAGATCGAAAGGGGCTTTCTGAAGGGGGAGGGGCTTGATTTTGCAAAGTTAGGATCTTTCTGGCAAGAGGCTTGTTGGTTTGGGGTTCTGGGGAGGTTGCTTAGCTGTAAGGATCGTGTACTGCTCTTGCAGAGGAGGTTTGTTCAGTTCCCGTGCCGCATCAGAAGGCTGACAATCACTTGTAACTCTAGCTGTACGAGATCTGATTATAGTGTCCCAGAAGCCAAATTCAGAGGGACAGACAAGGTGGAAGGAAGGCTTAGCTATACCAAGCTTCTGATGGGAGTGGCCAAGAGGGAGGCAATTACCCACTGGGAAAATAAGTTTTTAAAACAAAGACCCAGCCAGGGCTGACTGATGGAGAGCCTGGTTAGCATGTGCCTCCTATGACCACTGAGGGCCCCTACACTCGTGTACGCACACATGTACAAATACACACAATAAAAAAATAAATCTTTTTAAAGGGTTGCTTGCTTGTTTTTTTTCAGTGCTGGGGCTGAGACCTGGGACCCTACAGTTTCTGGGCAAGCATCCTGTCGTTAAGCCAGGATCTTTCTGAGTCTACAATTTCATAGATTTCTCTTCCCAGGTTGCCACCTCCCTGCTCTTGGTGATTGTCATCAGAAGTTTGGTTCAGTCAGCCCTCCCTCCACCTTGGCAGTCTCTCTGAACTTGGCTTTCAAGTGACAGTCCCCTGGTTTTTACCCCCCTTAAGTCCCTGTGTCTCTATTTATTTTGCCAGTTTTCCCTTTCTTCCAGAGAATGCTAAATGTTCCCTGTGCGAGCCTGGGTCCTTGGCCATTTTCTCTCTTTTATACTTTTTCTTTTGGTAGTCATCCATGATCGATGGCCTCAAGCATCTGCCTCTCTGGTCTGAATGCTCCCTTGAGCCTCAGACTTGGAGAGTCAATCGGCTATTCAATGTCTACACTTGGATATCACTGTTACAATGTCCTAAAGAACGTCTTCCTTTCCCATAATTCTCTACTCTGCTAATGGTACCACCACTCACCCAGTTTCTTACCTCCCCAAGTTCAGAGTCATCTCTAATGTGTCCTCCCTCCTTAAGACCAAACCTGGGTTCTTTTTAAAAATAATTTCTTCATTTTTACATGTATAGGTGTTTTACCCACATGTACATATGTGCACCACATGCATGCCTGGTACCTACAGAGGTCAGAGAGGACCTCTGATTTCCTAGAACTGTAGTTATAGGAGGTTGTGAGAGACCATGTTGGTGCCAGATAGAACCTGGATCCTCTGGAAGAGCAGCCAGTGTACTCTTAAGCACTGAGCCATGGCTTCAGACCCCATGTCCAAGTTCTTGACATATTCTGTCAACTATATCTTCTGGCACTATATCCAACTCAGCTCTGTCCTAACTCCTCCCAGTATGGTCAAAAGTTACCCAGCTCTTGTCTACAAGTTCACGTCAGACAGCTGTGGGCTCTCTGGGAGAGCAATGCCATGCCGTGGCAGCCCTAGGCCCAACTCCCATGCACTGCATAGCCAGAAGCTGGAAACAACCCAGATGTCCCTCAACAGAAGGATGGCTACAGAAAATGTGGTACATACACACAATGAAGTACTATGCAGGGATTAAAAACAATGACTTCATGAAACTCACAGGCAAATGGATGGAACTAGAAAATATCATCCTGAGTGAGGTGACCCAGACACAAAAGAACACACATGGAAGAACAGGGACAAAAATGGAGCAGAGACTGAAGGAAGGGGGTCAACTGGGGACTGACCCACCTGGGGATCCATCGTGTCTGCCGACACCAAACCCAACTCTGTTGCTGTGGTCATGAGGGGCTTGCGGACAGGAACCTAGTGAGGTGGTTCCTTGGGAGGTCTGACCAGCAACTGACCAATGTAGAGGCGGATGCTTGGAGCCAACCATCAGACTGAACTCAGGGGACCTGATGGGGGAGCTGACAGAAGAACTGGAGGAGCGGAGGGGGATTGCAACCCCATTGGAAGAACAACATAGACTGGCCTGGCCACCCAGTTCTACCAGAGTCTAGACCACCAACCAAGGAGTGTACCGGGAGGGATCCATGGCTCCAGATACATATGTAGCAGAGGATGGCCTTGCCTGACAGCAATGGGAGGGGAGACCCTAGGTCCCGGGGAAATTTGATGCCCCAGCATGGGGGGGATGCTGGAGCAGTGAGGTGGGGGAGTTTGGGTGGGTGGGGAAGTACCCTCATATAGGCAAAGGGGAGGGGGAAGAGGGGGAATGGGATGGGGGTATTGGTGGAGGGGTAACCAGAAAGTGGGATATCATTTGAGATGTAAACAAATGGAATGATTAATAAAAAGAAAGAAAAGAAGTAAAATGGGAGAGTATTCTCAGTGACTTTAGTTTCCCTTTGTAAAGCAGGCTTCCTGCAAGCCCCTGAGTGTCCTCCCATGTAGACCACTAGGACATTTGGGATCTCACTTGCCTCTTCTCATCCTTACACTGATCTGCACATGTATATGCTGCACAAGTCTGTGGAAAGCCCACGTGACAGCAGACAGCAAATGAAGTTCTCAGTCCAAGAGCCTGAGAAATGGAATCATCCCATCAGCTGCGGAACAGAGCCTGGGAAAGACTCTACTCCCCTGTGCTGAAGACATCTCTGCTCACTCCTAAGCCCCAGGAAGCAGACTGTGTCATGACAAGGACTCCACAAATATTTGTTGAACTGATGATCAATTTCACAGAGCAGGCTTTCCCTGGGTGACTATGTGCTCATAAAATGGAGACTCTCTGGAAACAGCTCGGGGACACTCTTCTCAATCCACACCTTCCGTCTCAGTGGCAGCTGCTTTCCAATCTTCTTCAGCTCGTGCTCAGAGTGTTTTTATCACACACCCAGATCTGTGAGCATCGCTGTTCAAACCCAAAGAAACACACAGTGGGCCTCCCCTGAGGAGGAGCACTGATTGAAGAGGCATGTGTCAGCAGGCAAAGCACAGTGGAGACATTTACTTCTCAACTCTGTAGCACTGACAGGTCACAGATGGGGGTGTGAGGTGGGAGACCATTGGGACTGTAGCTTGGTCGCTCTCCAACCATGCATGTGGGCAAGGCAACATCCTGTGCTCTGGGTTTAGGCCAGATCCTGCCCTTGTATATTGCCTTGTCTAGATTGCAAAGCCATAGAGAGCAGGCAACATTCAGACTTGGGTTTTATAGACCAAAAGCCAAGGCTGAAAGCCCAGGGCATGCAGGAAGAATAAGAGAAAGTAGATCCACAGGTCTCTAGGTCAGCAAACTGCAAAAACACTTGTCCGTATTTATTGCTGTGCTGTTTGCAGCAGCTAGGAAAGGAAGCCAGCTTAGATGTCCATCAACTGATGAACGGATATATAAAATATGCTGCGTATACACAATAGAATTTCATACAGCAATAAAGCAAAATGAATCATGATATTTGGAGGGAACTATATGGAACTGGGAATTGTGTTACGCGAAATAAGCCAGGCTTGGAGAATCATACATGTTTTTTTCTCATATGAAATTGTGTGTGTGTGTGTGTGTGTGTGTGTGTGTGTGTGTGTATGTGTGCACACGTGTATGTGTGTGTAAAGAAGCAAGGAATTGTGGGAGAAGAGATGAAGTTGTAAGGGAGGACGGGAAGGGATGAAAAGAGGGTAATGGAGTATGTGATGTGACACCAAAGGGGAGCACTATTTGTGGGGAGGAGGGGGATTAGCAAGAAGGAGGCAGAGGAGAGTAAGGCAAACAGAGGGAGATGAACTGGATCCATATATAAAATGTATAAAATGTCACAATGAGACCCAACACTGTAAACAATAACAAAAAGAAGATGGGGCTGCTGTTGGCATGCTGAGGTCAGTCTGTGGACTGTAGCCCCTGGCATCAGGATGCTGAGGTCAGTCTGTGGGCTGTTGCCCCTGGCATCAGGATGATGAGGTCAGTCTGTGGGCTGTTGCCCCAGTACCACATGGCTACTTCTAGGCAGTAACTAGAAGGCCGCATCTTCCTTCTTAGACTTACATTTATGAACAGAAAAGCAAATGGAGGAATGGTCTTGGCAACAGGATGGAGATGAATTGCAGGTCTCATCTCTCTAGGGAGAGCTGGGGACACACTTGTGATCAAGAGCTTTGGACTTGGAGGCTATTGGGGAGATATGCTGGGTACCATGTGGGGAGATGTGCTGGGCACCATGTGGGGAGATGTGCTGGGTACCATGTGAGGAGATGTGCTGGGCACCATGTGGGGAGATGTGCTGGGTACCATGTGGGGAGATGTGCTGGGAACCATGTGAGGAGATGTGCTGGGTACCATGTGGGGAGATGTGCTGGGTACCATGTGGGGAGATGTGCTGGGTACCATGTGGGGAGATGTGCTGGGCACCATGTGTGGAGATGTGCTGGGTAACATGTGAGGAGATGTGCTGGGTACCATGTGGGGAGATGTGCTGGGTACCATGTGAAGAGATGTGCTGGACACCATGTGGGGAGATGTGCTGGGTACCATGTGGGGAGATGTGCTGGGCACCATGTGGGGAGATGTACTTGGGTACCATGTGGGGAAATGTGCTGGTTACCATGTGGGGAGATGTGCTGGGCACCATGTGGGGAGATGTGCTGGGCACCATGTGGGGAGATGTGCTGGGCACCATGTGGGGAAATGTGCTGGGCACCATGTGGGGAGATGTACTTGGGTACCATGTGGAGAGATGTGCTGGGTACCATGTGGGGAGATGTGCTGGGCACCATGTGTGGAGATGAGCTGGGCACCATGTGGGGAGATGTGCTGGGCACCATGTGGGGAGATGTGCTGGGCACCATGTGGGGAGATGTGCTGGGCACCATGTGGGGAAATGTGCTGGTTACCATGTGGGGAGATGTGCTGGGCACCATGTGTGGAGATGTGCTGGGCACCATGTGGGGAGATGTGCTGGGCACCATGTGGGGAGATGTGCTGAGCACCATGTGGGGAGATGTACTTGGGTACCAAGTGGGGAAATGTGCTGGTTACCATGTGGGGAGATGTGCTGGGCACCATGTGGGGAGATGTGCTGGGCACCATGTGGGGAGATGTGCTGGGTACCATGTGTGGAGATGTGCTGGGCACCATGTGTGGAGATGTGCTGGGCACCATGTGGGGAGATGTGCTGGGTACCCTGTGGGAAGATGTGCTGGGCACCATGTGGGGAGATGTGCTGGGCACCATGTGGGGAGATGTGCTGGGCACCATGTGTGGAGATGTGCTGGGCACCATGTGGGGAGATGTGCTGGGTACCATGTGGGGAGATGTGCTGGGCACCATGTGTGGAGATGTGCTGGGTACCATGTGGGGGAGGTGCTGGTTACCATGTGGGGGAGGTGCTGGGTACCATGTGAGGAGATGTGCTGGGTACCATGTGGGGGAGGTGCTGGTTACCATGTGGGGAGATGTGCTGGGTACCATGTGGGGAGATGTGCTGGGTACCATGTGGGGAGATGTGCTGGGTACCATGTGGGGAGATGTGCTGGGTATCAAGTGGGGAGATGTGCTGGGTACCATGTGGGGAGATGTGCTGGGTACCATGTGAGGAGATGTGATGGGTACCATGTGAGGAGATGTGCTGGGTACCATGTGGGGAGATGTGCTGGGTACCATGTGGGGGAGGTGCTGGTTACCATGTGGGGGAGGTGCAGGGTACCATGTGGGGAGATGTGCTGGGTACCATGTGGGGAGATGTGCTGGGTACCATGTGGGGAAATGTGCTGGTTACCATGTGGGGAGATGTGTTGGGCACCATGTGTGGAGATGTGCTGGGCACCATGTGGGGAGATGTGCTGGGCACCATGTGGGAAGATGTGCTGGGCACCATGTGGGGAGATGTGCTGGGCACCATGTGGGGAGATGTGCTGGGCACCATGTGGGGAGATGTGCTGGGCACCATGTGGGGAGATGTGCTGGGTACCATGTGGGGAGATGTGCTGGGCACCATGTGTGGAGATGTGCTGGGCACCATGTGGGGAGATGTGCTGGGTACCATGTGGGAAGATATGCTGGGCACCATGTGGGGAGATGTGCTGGGCACCATGTGGGAAGATGTGCTGGGCACCATGTGGGGAGATGTGCTGGGCACCATGTGGGGAAATGTGCTGGGTACCATGTGGGGAGATGTGCTGGGCACCATGTGTGGAGATGTGCTGGGCACCATGTGGGGAGATGTGCTGGGTACCATGTGGGAAGATGTGCTGGGCACCATGTGGGGAGATGTGCTGGGTACCATGTGGGGAGATGTGCTTGGGTACCATGTGGAGAGATGTGCTGGGTACCATGTGGGGAGATGCTGGGTACCATGTGGGGAGATGTGCTGGGCACCATGTGGGGAGATGTGCTGGGCACCATGTGGGAAGATGTGCTGGGCACCATGTGTGGAGATGTGCTGGGCACCATGTGGGGAGATGTGCTGGGTACCATGTGGGAAGATGTGCTGGGCACCATGTGGGGAGATGTGCTGGGCACCATGTGGGGAGATGTGCTGGGCACCATGTGTGGAGATGTGCTGGGCACCATGTGGAAAGATGTGCTGGGTACCATGTGGGGAGATGTGCTGGGCACCATGTGGGGAGATGTGCTGGGCACCATGTGGGGAGATGTGCTGGGCACCATGTGTGGAGATGTGCTGGGTACCATGTGGAGAGATGTGCTAGGTACCATGTGGGGAGATGTGCTGGGCACCATGTGTGGAGATGTGCTGGGTACCATGTGGGAAGATGTGCTGGGTACCATGTGGGGAGATGTGCTGGGCACCATGTGGGGAGATGTGCTGGGTACCATGTGGGGAGATGTGCTGGTTACCATGTGGGGAGATGTGCTGGGCACCATGTGTGGAGATGTGCTGGTTACCATGTGTGGAGATGTGCTGGGTACCATGTGGGGAGATGTGCTGGGTACCATGTGGGGAGATGCTGGGTACCATGTGGGGAGATGTGCTGGGCACCATGTGGGGAGATGTGCTTGGGTACCATGTGGAGAGATGTGCTGGGTACCATGTGGGGAGATGCTGGGTACCATGTGGGGAGATGTGCTGGGCACCATGTGGGGAGATGTGCTTGGGTACCATGTGGAGAGATGTGCTGGGTACCATGTGGGGAGATGTGCTGGGCACCATGTGGGGAGAGGTGCTGGGTACCATGTGGGGAGATGTGCTGGGTACCATGTGGGGAGATGTGCTGGGTACCATGTGGGGAGATGTGCTTGGGTACCATGTGGAGAGATGTGCTGGGTACCATGTGGGGAGATGCTGGGTACCATGTGGGGAGATGTGCTGGGCACCATGTGGGGAGATGTGCTTGGGTACCATGTGGAGAGATGTGCTGGGTACCATGTGGGAAGATGTGCTGGTTACCATGTGTGGAGAGGTGCTGGGTACCATGTGGGGAGATGTGCTGGGTACCATGTGGGAAGATGTGCTGGGTACCATGTGGAGAGATGTGCTGGGTACCATGTGGGGAGATGTGCTGGGCACCATGTGGGGAGATGTGCTTGGGTACCATGTGGAGAGATGTGCTGGGTACCATGTGGGGAGATGTGCTGGTTACCATGTGTGGAGAGGTGCTGGGTACCATGTGGGGAGATGTGCTGGGTACCATGTGGGGAGATGTGCTGGGTACCATGTGGGGAGATGTGCTTGGGTACCATGTGGAGAGATGTGCTGGGTACCATGTGGGGAGATGCTGGGTACCATGTGGGGAGATGTGCTGGGCACCATGTGGGGAGATGTGCTTGGGTACCATGTGGAGAGATGTGCTGGGTACCATTTGGGGATATGTGCTGGGCACCATGTGGGGAGATGTGCTTGGGTACCATGTGGAGAGATGTGCTGGGTACCATTTGGGGAGATGCTGGTTACCATGTGGGGAGATGTGCTGGGTACCATGTGGGGAGATGTGCTGGGTACCATGTGGGTAGATGTGCTGGGCACCATGTGGGGAGATGTGCTGGACACCATGTGTGGAGATGTGCTGGGCACCATGTGGGGAGATGTGCTGGGTACCATGTGGGAAGATGTGCTGGGCACCATGTGGGGAGATGTGCTGGTTACCATGTGGGGAGATGAGCTGGGCACCATGTGGGGAGATGTGCTGGGCACCATGTGGGGAAATGTGCTGGTTACCATGTGGGGAGATGTGCTGGGCACCATGTGTGGAGATGTGCTGGGCACCATGTGGGGAGATGTGCTGGGTACCATGTGGGAAGATATGCTGGGCACCATGTGGGGGATGTGCTGGGCACCATGTGGGGAGATGTGCTGGGCACCATGTGGGGAGATGTGCTGGGCACTATGTGGGGAAATGTGCTGGTTACCATGTGGGGAGATGTGCTGGGCACCATGTGTGGAGATGTGCTGGGCACCATGTGTGGAGATGTGCTGGGTACCATGTGGGAAGATGTGCTGGGTACCATGTGGGGAGATGTGCTGGGTACCATGTGGGGAGATGTGCTGGTTACCATGTGGGGAGATGTGCTGGGCACCATGTGTGGAGATGTGCTGGGTACCATGTGGAGAGATGTGCTAGGTACCATGTGGGGAGAAGTGCTGGGCACCATGTGTGGAGATGTGCTGGGTACCATGTGGAGAGATGTGCTAGGTACCATGTGGGGAGATGTGCTGGGCACCATGTGTGGAGATGTGCTGGGTACCATGTGGGAAGATGTGCTGGGTACCATGTGGGGAGATGTGCTGGGCACCATGTGGGGAGATGTGCTGGGTACCATGTGGGGAGATGTGCTGGTTACCATGTGGGGAGATGTGCTGGGCACCATGTGTGGAGATGTGCTGGTTACCATGTGTGGAGATGTGCTGGGTACCATGTGGGGAGATGTGCTGGGTACCATGTGGGGAGATGCTGGGTACCATGTGGGGAGATGTGCTGGGCACCATGTGGGGAGATGTGCTTGGGTACCATGTGGAGAGATGTGCTGGGTACCATGTGGGGAGATGCTGGGTACCATGTGGGGAGATGTGCTGGGCACCATGTGGGGAGATGTGCTTGGGTACCATGTGGAGAGATGTGCTGGGTACCATGTGGGGAGATGTGCTGGGCACCATGTGGGGAGAGGTGCTGGGTACCATGTGGGGAGATGTGCTGGGTACCATGTGGGGAGATGTGCTGGGTACCATGTGGGGAGATGTGCTTGGGTACCATGTGGAGAGATGTGCTGGGTACCATGTGGGGAGATGCTGGGTACCATGTGGGGAGATGTGCTGGGCACCATGTGGGGAGATGTGCTTGGGTACCATGTGGAGAGATGTGCTGGGTACCATGTGGGAAGATGTGCTGGTTACCATGTGTGGAGAGGTGCTGGGTACCATGTGGGGAGATGTGCTGGGTACCATGTGGGGAGATGTGCTGGGTACCATGTGGAGAGATGTGCTGGGTACCATGTGGGGAGATGTGCTGGGCACCATGTGGGGAGATGTGCTTGGGTACCATGTGGAGAGATGTGCTGGGTACCATGTGGGGAGATGTGCTGGGTACCATGTGGGGAGATGTGCTTGGGTACCATGTGGAGAGATGTGCTGGGTACCATGTGGGGAGATGCTGGGTACCATGTGGGGAGATGTGCTGGGCACCATGTGGGGAGATGTGCTTGGGTACCATGTGGAGAGATGTGCTGGGTAGCATTTGGGGAGATGTGCTGGGCACCATGTGGGGAGATGTGCTTGGGTACCATGTGGAGAGATGTGCTGGGTACCATTTGGGGAGATGCTGGTTACCATGTGGGGAGATGTGCTGGGTACCATGTGGGGAGATGTGCTGGGTACCATGTGGGAAGATGTGCTGGGCACCATGTGGGGAGATGTGCTGGGCACCATGTGTGGAGATGTGCTGGGCACCATGTGGGGAGATGTGCTGGGTACCATGTGGGAAGATGTGCTGGGCACCATGTGGGGAGATGTGCTGGTTACCATGTGGGGAGATGAGCTGGGCACCATGTGGGGAGATGTGCTGGGCACCATGTGGGGAAATGTGCTGGTTACCATGTGGGGAGATGTGCTGGGCACCATGTGGGGAGATGTGCTGGGCACCATGTGGGGAGATGTGCTGGGTACCATGTGGGAAGATATGCTGGGCACCATGTGGGGGATGTGCTGGGCACCATGTGGGGAGATGTGCTGGGCACCATGTGGGGAGATGTGCTGGGCACTATGTGGGGAAATGTGCTGGTTACCATGTGGGGAGATGTGCTGGGCACCATGTGTGGAGATGTGCTGGGCACCATGTGTGGAGATGTGCTGGGTACCATGTGGGAAGATGTGCTGGGTACCATGTGGGGAGATGTGCTGGGTACCATGTGGGGAGATGTGCTGGGTACCATGTGGGGAGATGTGCTGGGCACCATGTGTGGAGATGTGCTGGGTACCATGTGGGGAGATGTGCTAGGTACCATGTGGGGAGATGTGCTGGGCACCATGTGTGGAGATGTGCTGGGTACCATGTGGGGAGATGTGCTGGGTACCATGTGGGGAGATGTGCTGGGCACCATGTGGGGAGATGTGCTGGGTACCATGTGGGGAGATGTGCTGGTTACCATGTGGGGAGATGTGCTGGGCACCATGTGTGGAGATGTGCTGGTTACCATGTGTGGAGATGTGCTGGGTACCATGTGGGGAGATGTGCTGGGTACCATGTGGGGAGATGTGCTTGGGTACCATGTGGAGAGATGTGCTGGGTACCATGTGGGGAGATGCTGGGTACCATGTGGGGAGATGTGCTGGGCACCATGTGGGGAGATGTGCTTGGGTACCATGTGGAGAGATGTGCTGGGTACCATGTGGGAAGATGTGCTGGTTACCATGTGTGGAGAGGTGCTGGGTACCATGTGGGGAGATGTGCTGGGTACCATGTGGGGAGATGTGCTGGGTACCATGTGGGGAGATGTGCTGGGCACCATGTGGGGAGAGGTGCTGGGTACCATGTGGGGAGATGTGCTGGGTACCATGTGGGGAGATGTGCTGGGTACCATGTGGGGAGATGTGCTGGGCACCATGTGGGGAGATGTGCTTGGGTACCATGTGGAGAGATGTGCTGGGTACCATGTGGGAAGATGTGCTGGTTACCATGTGTGGAGAGGTGCTGGGTACCATGTGGGGAGATGTGCTGGGTACCATGTGGGGAGATGTGCTGGGTATCATGTGGAGAGATGTGCTGGGTACCATGTGGGGAGATGTGCTGGGCACCATGTGGGGAGATGTGCTTGGGTACCATGTGGAGAGATGTGCTGGGTACCATGTGGGGAGATGTGCTGGTTACCATGTGTGGAGAGGTGCTGGGTACCATGTGGGGAGATGTGCTGGGTACCATGTGGGGAGATGTGCTGGGTACCATGTGGGGAGATGTGCTTGGGTACCATGTGGTGAGATGTGCTGGGTACCATGTGGGGAGATGCTGGGTACCATGTGGGGAGATGTGCTGGGCACCATGTGGGGAGATGTGCTTGGGTACCATGTGGAGAGATGTGCTGGGTACCATTTGGGGAGATGTGCTGGGCACCATGTGGGGAGATGTGCTTGGGTACCATGTGGAGAGATGTGCTGGGTACCATTTGGGGAGATGCTGGTTACCATGTGGGGAGATGTGCTGGGTACCATGTGGGGAGATGTGCTGGGTACCATGTGGGAAGATGTGCTGGGCACCATGTGGGGAGATGTGCTGGACACCATGTGTGGAGATGTGCTGGGCACCATGTGGGGAGATGTGCTGGGTACCATGTGGGGAGATGTGCTGGGCACCATGTGGGGAGATGTGCTGGTTACCATGTGGGGAGATGTGCTGGGCACCATGTGGGGAGATGTGCTGGGCACCATGTGGGGAAATGTGCTGGTTACCATGTGGGGAGATGTGCTGGGCACCATGTGGGGAGATGTGCTGGGCACCATGTGGGGAGATGTGCTGGGTACCATGTGGGAAGATATGCTGGGCACCATGTGGGGGATGTGCTGGGCACCATGTGGGGAGATGTGCTGGGCACCATGTGGGGAGATGTGCTGGGCACTATGTGGGGAAATGTGCTGGTTACCATGTGGGGAGATGTGCTGGGCACCATGTGTGGAGATGTGCTGGGCACCATGTGTGGAGATGTGCTGGGTACCATGTGGGGAGATGTGCTGGGTACCATGTGGGGAGATGTGCTGGGTACCATGTGGGGAGATGTGCTGGTTACCATGTGGGGAGATGTGCTGGGCACCATGTGTGGAGATGTGCTGGGTACCATGTGGAGAGATGTGCTAGGTACCATGTGGGGAGATGTGCTGGGCACCATGTGTGGAGATGTGCTGGGTACCATGTGGGGAGATGTGCTGGGTACCATGTGGGGAGATGTGCTGGGCACCATGTGGGGAGATGTGCTGGGTACCATGTGGGGAGATGTGCTGGTTACCATGTGGGGAGATGTGCTGGGCACCATGTGTGGAGATGTGCTGGGTACCATGTGTGGAGATGTGCTGGGTACCATGTGGGGAGATGTGCTGGGTACCATGTGGGGAGATGCTGGGTACCATGTGGGGAGATGTGCTGGGTACCATGTGGGGAGATGTGCTTGGGTACCATGTGGAGAGATGTGCTGGGTACCATGTGGGGAGATGCTGGGTACCATGTGGGGAGATGTGCTGGGCACCATGTGGGGAGATGTGCTTGGGTACCATGTGGAGAGATGTGCTGGGTACCATGTGGGGAGATGCTGGGTACCATGTGGGGAGATGTGCTGGGCACCATGTGGGGAGATGTGCTTGGGTACCATGTGGAGAGATGTGCTGGGTACCATGTGGGGAGATGTGCTGGGCACCATGTGGGGAGATGTGCTGGGTACCATGTGGGGAGATGTGCTGGGCACCATGTGGGGAGATGTGCTGGGTACCATGTGGGGAGATGTGCTTGGGTACCATGTGGAGAGATGTGCTGGGTACCATGTGGGGAGATGCTGGGTACCATGTGGGGAGATGTGCTGGGCACCATGTGGGGAGATGTGCTTGGGTACCATGTGGAGAGATGTGCTGGGTACCATGTGGGAAGATGTGCTGGTTACCATGTGTGGAGAGGTGCTGGGTACCATGTGGGGAGATGTGCTGGGTACCATGTGGGGAGATGTGCTGGGTACCATGTGGGGAGATGTGCTGGGTACCATGTGGGGAGATGTGCTGGGCACCATGTGGGGAGATGTGCTTGGGTACCATGTGGAGAGATGTGCTGGGTACCATGTGGGGAGATGTGCTGGGTACCATGTGGGGAGATGTGCTTGGGTACCATGTGGAGAGATGTGCTGGGTACCATGTGGGGAGATGCTGGGTACCATGTGGGGAGATGTGCTGGGCACCATGTGGGGAGATGTGCTTGGGTACCATGTGGAGAGATGTGCTGGGTAGCATTTGGGGAGATGTGCTGGGCACCATGTGGGGAGATGTGCTTGGGTACCATGTGGAGAGATGTGCTGGGTACCATTTGGGGAGATGCTGGTTACCATGTGGGGAGATGTGCTGGGTACCATGTGGGGAGATGTGCTGGGTACCATGTGGGAAGATGTGCTGGGCACCATGTGGGGAGATGTGCTGGACACCATGTGTGGAGATGTGCTGGGCACCATGTGGGGAGATGTGCTGGGTACCATGTGGGAAGATGTGCTGGGCACCATGTGGGGAGATGTGCTGGTTACCATGTGGGGAGATGAGCTGGGCACCATGTGGGGAGATGTGCTGGGCACCATGTGGGGAAATGTGCTGGTTACCATGTGGGGAGATGTGCTGGGCACCATGTGGGGAGATGTGCTGGGCACCATGTGGGGAGATGTGCTGGGTACCATGTGGGAAGATATGCTGGGCACCATGTGGGGGATGTGCTGGGCACCATGTGGGGAGATGTGCTGGGCACCATGTGGGGAGATGTGCTGGGCACTATGTGGGGAGATGTGCTGGTTACCATGTGGGGAGATGTGCTGGGCACCATGTGTGGAGATGTGCTGGGCACCATGTGTGGAGATGTGCTGGGTACCATGTGGGAAGATGTGCTGGGTACCATGTGGGGAGATGTGCTGGGTACCATGTGGGGAGATGTGCTGGTTACCATGTGGGGAGATGTGCTGGGCACCATGTGGGGAGATGTGCTGGGTACCATGTGGAGAGATGTGCTAGGTACCATGTGGGGAGATGTGCTGGGCACCATGTGTGGAGATGTGCTGGGTACCATGTGGGAAGATGTGCTGGGTACCATGTGGGGAGATGTGCTGGGCACCATGTGGGGAGATGTGCTGGGTACCATGTGGGGAGATGTGCTGGTTACCATGTGGGGAGATGTGCTGGGCACCATGTGTGGAGATGTGCTGGTTACCATGTGTGGAGATGTGCTGGGTACCATGTGGGGAGATGTGCTGGGTACCATGTGGGGAGATGTGCTTGGGTACCATGTGGAGAGATGTGCTGGGTACCATGTGGGGAGATGCTGGGTACCATGTGGGGAGATGTGCTGGGCACCATGTGGGGAGATGTGCTTGGGTACCATGTGGAGAGATGTGCTGGGTACCATGTGGGAAGATGTGCTGGTTACCATGTGTGGAGAGGTGCTGGGTACCATGTGGGGAGATGTGCTGGGTACCATGTGGGGAGATGTGCTGGGTACCATGTGGGGAGATGTGCTGGGCACCATGTGGGGAGATGTGCTGGGTACCATGTGGGGAGATGTGCTGGGTACCATGTGGGGAGATGTGCTGGGTACCATGTGGGGAGATGTGCTGGGCACCATGTGGGGAGATGTGCTTGGGTACCATGTGGAGAGATGTGCTGGGTACCATGTGGGAAGATATGCTGGTTACCATGTGTGGAGAGGTGCTGGGTACCATGTGGGGAGATGTGCTGGGTACCATGTGGGGAGATGTGCTGGGTATCATGTGGAGAGATGTGCTGGGTACCATGTGGGGAGATGTGCTGGGCACCATGTGGGGAGATGTGCTTGGGTACCATGTGGAGAGATGTGCTGGGTACCATGTGGGGAGATGTGCTGGTTACCATGTGTGGAGAGGTGCTGGGTACCATGTGGGGAGATGTGCTGGGTACCATGTGGGGAGATGTGCTGGGTACCATGTGGGGAGATGTGCTTGGGTACCATGTGGAGAGATGTGCTGGGTACCATGTGGGGAGATGCTGGGTACCATGTGGGGAGATGTGCTGGGCACCATGTGGGGAGATGTGCTTGGGTACCATGTGGAGAGATGTGCTGGGTACCATTTGGGGATATGTGCTGGGCACCATGTGGGGAGATGTGCTTGGGTACCATGTGGAGAGATGTGCTGGGTACCATTTGGGGAGATGCTGGTTACCATGTGGGGAGATGTGCTGGGTACCATGTGGGGAGATGTGCTGGGTACCATGTGGGAAGATGTGCTGGGCACCATGTGGGGAGATGTGCTGGACACCATGTGTGGAGATGTGCTGGGCACCATGTGGGGAGATGTGCTGGGTACCATGTGGGAAGATGTGCTGGGCACCATGTGGGGAGATGTGCTGGTTACCATGTGGGGAGATGTGCTGGGCACCATGTGGGGAGATGTGCTGGGCACCATGTGGGGAGATGTGCTGGGTACCATGTGGGGAGATGTGCTGGGCACCATGTGTGGAGATGTGCTGGGCACCATGTGGGGAGATGTGCTGGGTACCATGTGGGGAGATGTGCTGGGCACCATGTGGGGGATGTGCTGGGCACCATGTGGGGAGATGTGCTGGGCACCATGTGGGGAGATGTGCTGGGCACTATGTGGGGAAATGTGCTGGTTACCATGTGGGGAGATGTGCTGGGCACCATGTGTGGAGATGTGCTGGGCACCATGTGGGGAGATGTGCTGGGTACCATGTGGGGAGATGTGCTGGGTACCATGTGGGGAGATGTGCTGGGTACCATGTGGGGAGATGTGCTGGTTACCATGTGGGGAGATGTGCTGGGCACCATGTGTGGAGATGTGCTGGGTACCATGTGGAGAGATGTGCTAGGTACCATGTGGGGAGATGTGCTGGGCACCATGTGTGGAGATGTGCTGGGTACCATGTGGGGAGATGTGCTGGGTACCATGTGGGGAGATGTGCTGGGCACCATGTGGGGAGATGTGCTGGGTACCATGTGGGGAGATGTGCTGGTTACCATGTGGGGAGATGTGCTGGGCACCATGTGTGGAGATGTGCTGGTTACCATGTGTGGAGATGTGCTGGGTACCATGTGGGGAGATGTGCTGGGTACCATGTGGGGAGATGCTGGGTACCATGTGGGGAGATGTGCTGGGCACCATGTGGGGAGATGTGCTTGGGTACCATGTGGAGAGATGTGCTGGGTACCATGTGGGGAGATGCTGGGTACCATGTGGGGAGATGTGCTGGGCACCATGTGGGGAGATGTGCTTGGGTACCATGTGGAGAGATGTGCTGGGTACCATGTGGGGAGATGTGCTGGGCACCATGTGGGGAGAGGTGCTGGGTACCATGTGGGGAGATGTGCTGGGTACCATGTGGGGAGATGTGCTGGGTACCATGTGGGGAGATGTGCTTGGGTACCATGTGGAGAGATGTGCTGGGTACCATGTGGGGAGATGCTGGGTACCATGTGGGGAGATGTGCTGGGCACCATGTGGGGAGATGTGCTTGGGTACCATGTGGAGAGATGTGCTGGGTACCATGTGGGAAGATGTGCTGGTTACCATGTGTGGAGAGGTGCTGGGTACCATGTGGGGAGATGTGCTGGGTACCATGTGGGGAGATGTGCTGGGTACCATGTGGAGAGATGTGCTGGGTACCATGTGGGGAGATGTGCTGGGCACCATGTGGGGAGATGTGCTTGGGTACCATGTGGAGAGATGTGCTGGGTACCATGTGGGGAGATGTGCTGGGTACCATGTGGGGAGATGTGCTTGGGTACCATGTGGAGAGATGTGCTGGGTACCATGTGGGGAGATGCTGGGTACCATGTGGGGAGATGTGCTGGGCACCATGTGGGGAGATGTGCTTGGGTACCATGTGGAGAGATGTGCTGGGTACCATTTGGGGAGATGTGCTGGGCACCATGTGGGGAGATGTGCTTGGGTACCATGTGGAGAGATGTGCTGGGTACCATTTGGGGAGATGCTGGTTACCATGTGGGGAGATGTGCTGGGTACCATGTGGGGAGATGTGCTGGGTACCATGTGGGAAGATGTGCTGGGCACCATGTGGGGAGATGTGCTGGACACCATGTGTGGAGATGTGCTGGGCACCATGTGGGGAGATGTGCTGGGTACCATGTGGGAAGATGTGCTGGGCACCATGTGGGGAGATGTGCTGGTTACCATGTGGGGAGATGAGCTGGGCACCATGTGGGGAGATGTGCTGGGCACCATGTGGGGAAATGTGCTGGTTACCATGTGGGGAGATGTGCTGGGCACCATGTGTGGAGATGTGCTGGGCACCATGTGGGGAGATGTGCTGGGTACCATGTGGGAAGATATGCTGGGCACCATGTGGGGGATGTGCTGGGCACCATGTGGGGAGATGTGCTGGGCACCATGTGGGGAGATGTGCTGGGCACTATGTGGGGAAATGTGCTGGTTACCATGTGGGGAGATGTGCTGGGCACCATGTGTGGAGATGTGCTGGGCACCATGTGTGGAGATGTGCTGGGTACCATGTGGGAAGATGTGCTGGGTACCATGTGGGGAGATGTGCTGGGCACCATGTGGGGAGATGTGCTGGGCACCATGTGGGGAGATGTGCTGGGCACCATGTGGGGAGATGTGCTGGGCACTATGTGTGGAGATGTGCTGGGCACCATGTGGGGAGATGTGCTGGGTACCATGTGGGAAGATGTGCTGGGCATCATGTGGGGAGATGTGCTGGGCACCATGTGGGGAGATGTGCTGGGTACCATGTGGAGAGATGTGCTGGGTACCATGTGGGGAGATGTGCTGGGCACCATGTGTGGAGATGTGCTGGGTACCATGTGGGGAGATGTGCTGGGTACCATGTGGGGAGATGTGCTGGGCACCATGTGTGGAGATGTGCTGGGTACCATGTGTGGAGATGTGCTGGGTACCATGTGGGGAGATGTGCTGGGTACCATGTGGGGAGATGTGCTGGGCACCATGTGTGGAGATGTGCTGGGTACCATGTGGGGAGATGTGCTGGGCACCATGTGGGGAGATGTGCTTGGGTACCATGTGGAGAGATGTGCTGGGTACCATGTGGGGAGATGTTGGGTACCATGTGGGGAGATGTGCTGGGCACCATGTGGGGAGATGTGCTTGGGTACCATGTGGAGAGATGTGCTGGGTACCATGTGGGGAGATGTGCTGGGCACCATGTGGGGAGATGTGATGGGTACCATGTGGGGAGATGTGCTGGGTACCATGTGGGGGAGGTGCTGGGTACCATGGGTGGGGAGAAAGGTGATGGGTACCATAGCAGGGGAGGTACTGGATACCATCAGTGCTGAGAGACTACCCTGGGCTCGGCTAGGCTGGGCTGGTATGGTCTTCCCTGAAGGCTGAGACATGGATGTCCTTCATCAATCCTGAGTAGATAGCCCTATTCATTAGGTTTCTGCAGGAACCTAGCCAGGCATCATTTGGATCCTGGAGCCTGAACTGAGTCTGAGAGTTTGAAGATATTCAGCCTCAGTGTCAGGCTGACATTTCTACAAAAGCAGTGCAGATCTCTCTTCTTTCAGAAGGTGATCAAGCCTGAGGATGGATGGCCAGGCTGGGTAGCAAGGGGTGGACGGCTTGAATGAAGCCTCAGCCTCTCCAGGGGGTCTAGGCCATTCCCCCAAGATGTGTACATCTCCCAGAGCATGCAAGTCCACCTCCAGAAATCGCAGGCCATTGGCTGTTTCTGTTAACTAAGTTTGTTCAAAGAACTCCTTTTTCCTTGCAAAACGGCAGGACTACAGGGCAGCTGCAAATTGATCCCCAGAGAAGGCTCCATCCAATCAGCCGCCCCTCTAGCTTACACCACAGGAGCCCCAGGAACAAGCCACCACTTCAGCAATCCAATCTCCATATATTTCATTTTTAAAATATTTCATTTCTGGCCAGCGGTTCTTAGATCACCAATTTGATTTGGTTTCTATAAATGGATTTTTTTTTGGTAGTGTAGGTGGAAAATATATTTAATTTCAAATATCTGCAAACTAAAATATTCAATATAAACATCGCAGTTATGCTTGAGCCGGGCATGCACCCCACAAAGCAGAGGCCGGCTTTGAGACAGACACTTGAGCCTTGGATCAGCATCTTCTACTTCCATTTCTGATGCTCCTCATTGAGCAAGGAAACTAGAGAGCCCGTGTCTGCTCTGCAGGGACTCTTCCCGCTTCCAGATGTGGCTAGAAAGAAGGCTACTCACTAGAACAACAACTAAGAAACCAGCCATGTGTGCAATAACCAGTGCTCTCCGAGGGCAACTCAGCCATGCAACAGAGCTGCACTGACTGCATTGGACTCTCAGCCACCCCTCTACAGCCAAGTTCTCGGCCCTTCTCTTCAGCCAGAAAAATACTCAAAGGCACCAAGTCCAGTACTCAGCCCCCTGGGCTCCAACAGCTGCTGTAACCCTAGCTGGCACTGCTCCAGTTGAAGCTAATTCATCACTAGGCAATAACTTGAGCCTGGAAGAATAGCTAACTCTCTGCCAGGGATCACAGAGCACAAGGTGTTGAGGCTGCACTCCCTCTGCAGGCCCCACTGGAGGATGAATGTTCCCTGCTCCTCCAGCTCCCAGATTGCCCCAACTCCCCAGAATCCCTCAGTTATCTCTGTTTACGTGTCCTTTCTCAGTTTAGATCCAATGTTTTGTTTTCTCGGAACACCAGTCACTAGACCTGGGCCACCCGAGGCCAGTATGGCATCATTTTGACTCAATTTAAGGATTAACTTCTAAATCAGATCCCATCCTGAGATCCCAGGGAGGCATGGTTCAATCCAGTGCATCCCAATGTGTGAAGGCCAGGAGCTTAGATGCAGACAGTTTGTCTTATGGATAGGAAATCTGGGCCCTGCCTCTTGCTATCGTGTCTTACCCAGGCTAGCCCTTCACTGGCTATCTGAACATCTTGGTCTCTTCAATCCTCTGGGACAGGGCCTCTAATCCAGCCCTCTCCCTCCACCCTTCATTCACCCCCTCAGTGTACTTGTTACTTGCACACACACACACACACCCAAATCTCAGAGGTGTCCCTCAGGTGCTTCATGTCTCTGCTGCCACAGTGAACAACCACCAATTTGAGTCCTAAAGCAAATTAACAACGGCCACAGATACAGAATCGCATCAGAAGCATGGGCTAGGGTGTGGAGCCAACCAGACAACTCCCTCTCCCACTGTTCACTCCATGCTCGATGCTACTTCAGTCAGGAAAGTCCTTTGTCACACTGCTCCACCTCCACCCGGAATGCCATCTCTCTGCCCTGTGTGTCCTAAAAATGTAACTTGGCTTACTCTTCCCTGGAAGTCACAGCTTCTCTAGGGATCTGGGCTGGGCATCTCAGCTGGCAGAACAAATCCCACAGCAGTCAAAACAACCTTTGAGATAGGATCTCATGTAGCCCAGGCTGGCCTCTAACTGACTAGCTAGCTAACCATGATCTTGAACTTCTGATTCTCCTTCTTCTATATTATAAAGTTCTTTTTAATAATATATCTTCAGTCTATCAGTTCTGTTTCTCCAGGAGCCCTGACTATACACACAGAATGCCGCAGATGACAAGAGTGACAGGCTTGCTCTGTGGCCAGGCCACTTGTAGCACTTTACCTATGTTAATACTGGTATTTTATCCCCCCCCACCCCCGCATACCCATTGTACAGATGCTAGGAGACAAACAACAGTAACAGTAGAGTGTACAGAGAGCACGTCTCTACACAGGCTCGTCTGAGGACATATCTTATCTACACCTCATGGAAGACAGGAACAGCACAGTAAGAGTGTGTGGAGCTGCAGAGAAATGTGAGCCTGCATGTCACTAACAGGATAGTTCAGAGCAGCCCTGCATGGAAAGCTGGACAGGGGAGTAGTACAGAATCCTACAGGAACAGGGGTATGGACACTGGCCTACATGTGGTTTCTTTTGTCTCCCATGTTCTCCTCTACAATCACGCACCGACATATATTTGTAGAGCACTGTAACTGGCTTGACTGGTTCCTCGTAGGATAGTCAGATCATCTCAGATCCCTGTCATTAACCCCATTGCAAGATGTCGCAGGTACTCTGTTATCTGTTGTCCTGATCACTACCTGACATCCATCCTTCCTAGCTCAAGGCAACAAACCCAAGCTCCCTTGTCCCCGGGTTGTCTAAATGCTGGTGAATATGGTCATGCCCTCCTCAGGCTGCTTGCTTCTTAAGGTGGGTGGGCTAACCTGGCTTTCCTGCCCATACAACCTGCTCAACACAGCCTCCACTGGAACCACAGCTCAAGGACGGTGAGAGGGGTCACTGGAAACCAGTTTTCTGGGTCAAAGAAAGCACCAAAAGGTAGTAAGATAGGCTATTATCAGATGTCCCAAGCTAGCCCACTGAGGGAAGGAACAAGTCTTCCTGAGTTGGAATTGGCAGCTGGCTCAGAACTCATCCGGACGGTGCTCTTCCTTATCTGTGGCAGTCAATGGCAAGGTGACAGAAAAACACAAGAAGGATGTTTTATGGACCGAGGAGAAGGGAGGAGGCAGGCACAGAACGGGCAGAATGTGGAGGAGACCCATCTCAGCTCCCAGGGACCAAAACCGTTCTGAGCTAGGTGCCAGGGCACTGAACTTGCAGGATCTGTGGAAAGGCATGCTGGGACAGATTCTATGCTCAAGTGCTCTATCTCCATCAGTAAACAAGACAGTTCACGAAAAACGTGCCCGTAAAGTTCTGCTATAACTGTGATGTGAACATAGCCCTCAGTTGTACAAAGAAGGGCTGGGGTACAGAGCCCTGACCACTGCTGCACCCCCAAAATCTCCACAGAACCACTGTGTGTGCCTCATCCCCAGATAACCCAGAGCCCTGTGCCCAAGAAGCACAGACCCAGAAGGGAATAGGGCTGGTAAGACTGAGGGCTCACTTCTTACCCAATCTACAAAGAAAAAAAATCCATGAATCATGTATACACACGCATGTACACACACACACACACACACACACACACACACACACACACACACACACTTCTCCTTCCATAACCATCATCCACCAAAACCCCAAACCAAACACGCATTTAGAAGGCATTGCCATGGTAATTTAAAAGCCACTTTACTACCTTGTGCAACTCACGCTGGAAAATTGAATGGATGGCGATATGAAAATATTTCATTAGATTTTTTTTTTTATGCCGAATTAGGCTGGTGCAATTATGTTGGTACTCAGAATCTGTATTAGTCTGGAACTATTTTTTTAACACTTTTTCTAATTTAGCATGATTAATTCTTTCACTTAAGGACACACTCTCGTGTTCTGATTGTTTCTCTGTCTTGACTTCTCTCTGCTTAGGTACCTCACTCATAAGGATTCCTATCCCAGGGGCCAGGATCCAATTTCTCAGGACATTTACTTACCTAGGAAGATGATCGTGTTCTTGTTTTTGCAACATTTATTTTCCCCACGGGGCAGACCAGGCCATTGACATGAACTGTAACACACCTCAACCTAGTGAACAGGTGCTGGAAACCCCAAAGCCCAGAAGGCTGTTTTTGTTTGTTTGTTTGTTTGTTTGTTTTTGTTTTTTATTTTTTTAGGATTCTTGAATTGGTTTGCAAGGTGCATATTCTGCCCAGCTTTAAGTAAATTAAAAAAAAAAAAATCAGTCTGTGTGTTAAAAACTAAACTGTGACTGATAGGCCAATATGGACAGGGTCCTACCCCTGGATGAAGAGTCTTAATGTGTGTATGTGCATGTGTGCATGTATGTGTGTGTCTGTGTGTGTGAGACAGAGAGAGAGGGAGAGGGAGAGAGAGAGAGAGAGAGAGAGAGAGAGAGAGAGAGAGAGAGAGAGAATATCTGTTTTCTCCAGGGAGGTTATGCAATCCAATAAATTCCTAAATTCACATAAACACACACAACACTAAATGGCCTCAGTAAGGTTTGTGTGTGTGTGTGTGTGTGTGTGTGTATCTGTTTGTTTGTGTGTGTGTATGTATGTGTGTGTATGTGTCTATATGTGTGTATATGTGTGTATATGTATGTGTATAAAACAATAATTATAGGAAAAGAAATCATGAATTTAAGATGGGAGACACAAGGAGTCGGGGGCAAGAGCAAGGGATGGAAATGATTTAAACACAGTACTGCTCATATTTGAAATTCTCAAACAAACAAACAATAAATAAATAAATAAATAAACACCCTGGGATGCATTTAACAGAAGGTATTTTGGGGACAAGACCAGAGGGACCCTTTGTGTCCCAGCAAAGAGTGGCATCTGGCCAGAGAAAACAGACTGTTGCCATGATGCCTGCTCTAAGTCTTCTCCTTCAGAAAGCTTATCAAGGGAAACACTCGGTCTGTGTTTGTAAAGAGTCTGGCTCTTTAAGTCAAAACAAATGTGTGCTGTCACATTTGGGATTCTTGTTAAGAAAATATTTGGGTTTTTTTTTTTGTTTGATTTTTTTTCTTTTCAACAATTCTCTCCTAATCTGGTTCTAATAATAATAACTTTAAAAGCATACAGATTCCAAAGCCAATGTCTTTCTTCAAGACGTACCCTGTTGCCGGCGCACCAATTATGAAGACAATTTCCATCCATCCAGACACTAATGTCATTAGTCCACCAAGAACCTTCGGAGATCATTTACATAGAGACAGCTTTTACATGCTAAATGTAAAATGCAAAATGCAGCGCTCTCCTGGACGGAATGGAATGTGAATTACAAGCCTCGCCTCCCAGAGAAGGCTTGCCAGTACCTGGGCTGCTGTGTGCTGATCAGGGAGGTGATGCAGTCAACTAGGAAGCAATTACCTGAGCAGCCACTGTGAAGCCACGCCATAAGGCACTTCTCACTCAGCCTCCCCTGGTGATGGCAGGATACTATGGCGGTCATGATTCCCATGTGGGTGTCATGGAAGACAGTAAGAGTGCACTGGTGAGATGTGGGGGGATGGGGTGGGGATGTTTGACTGACTGGGAAGCCCAGAAGGGCAGAGGAAACCAGTGTGAGGGAGGGCAGGCACCTAGAGTGCCAGCAGACTGGCTACACATCAGTTAGAAGACTAAGAGACTGGGTACTGGCCTGTCTTAGTCAGGGTTTCTATTCCTGCACAAAACATCATGACCAAGAAGCAAGTTGGGGAGGAAAGGGTTTATTCAGCTCACACTTCCCATTGCTGTTCATCACCAAAGGAAGTCAGGACTGGAACTCAAGCAGGTCAGGAAGCAGGAGCTGATGCAGAGGCCATGGAGGGATGTTACTTACTGGCTGGCCTCCCCTGGCTTGCTCAGCCTGCTTTCTTATAGAACCCAAGTCTCCCAGCCCAGGGATGGCACCACCCACAATGGGCCCCTTCCACCCTTGGTCACTAATTGAGAAAATGCCTTACAGCTGCATCTCATGGAGGCGATTCCTCAAGGGAGGCTCCTTTCTCCTTCCAGTGCACCCCTAGGAAGGAACTTAGAACAACCCACCTCCTCAGCTTCCTCTTGGCCTCTTGGAGTGATACTACGATTCGTCCCAGGTTCCCTGCTTGTGCACTAGGCCCTTCTTGACCTACACTGGGGATCCCGGGCCTGACTCCAGCTTGTGTCAAGTTGACACACAAAACCAGCCAGCACATGGCCATTTCCTGGTATTGGCATTAATGCTACTAGTATTGTTACTGGAATAATTACAACTGTAGCTCGGAGGCTTTGGTAGCCATAGCAACCTAGACTCAGTCACCCATCTTTTTATTATTATTGTTTCTTAAGATTTATTTTTTAAGTGTGTGTGCGTGAGTGCAGGTGCCTATATAGGTCAGAAGAGGATGTCAGGCCCCTGGTGTTGTAGCTACAGGGGGCCACTTTTATCACAACAGTCAAAGGGGTGGAGCCTGGGTCCTGGCAGACATAACAGTCTAGGCTTGGCCACCCATCCTCTGTTGGTCACTCAGTGAAATAACCATGAAAGGCAGAGGAAGAACATGGCCAAATCGGAAAAAGAAACAGAGGTGTTGTGACCCCCTAACTATCTTTGGGGGGTCTTGACATGAAGTTTAGGTTTAAACAGAAGGTAAGAGGTGTCTGTAGCTAAGTGGTCCAGTCAAGGTGTGGCTCCAGGCATCATTGTCTCTGTGTAGCTAAGTGGTCCAGGTCAAAGTGTGGTCCCAGCTATCATACTGTCTTGGCTCCAGTCTCTCCTGCACAGTGGTCTGACGGGTTATCAGAACTGTGTGGAACCCTTGTCTAGAATTCAAGTTCCCTTCTGGCTGCCATCCAGTTTCAGCCTTTTCCTTCTCCCACCGTGGCACCCCTGGGGGAAATCCCAACCTTGGCGTCCATTCGTTTTAGTTGTCTGATAGCCAGAGGGAGGGGTACAAGCGAGTCTCGTCTCGTCATTGCTACGGGGTTTCCGTTGCCTTACGGTTACCATGCTGTGGACAGAACACGGGGCCTTGCACATGTCAGCCGAGAGCTGCAACACTGGGCTAAATTGCAAGCCTCGATAGGACTGTTCTTCTCTTTTTCTTTCTCTCTCTCTCTCTTTTTTTTTTTTAAGCCAAGCATCTCTGAAATTCGTGAAGATAAAAGTGTCCAGTTGAGGATGAGTGGCCTGTGATCGGAGTGCTCTAAACTTCCTGTAACCACCACAGGCCCTTCCTGGGGAAGCTCCCTTCCTCCCTTCTAGTCTTGCCTAGTTGGGGTCCATTCCCTGACCTCCCTTCCAGGACAGGAACTGGTCCTCTCCAGCCTGGGGACTTCCATCAGTGTGGAGGCTCTGGCTGTGGGGGCAGGCGTAGGAAGATGGGCTCTCAGAACTCAGCTCTGTTTTGATTGAGGCCTTTTAGCATTCAAGCCCATGGTGTCCCACGGCCTTGCTTGGTGGGTTCCTGAAGTAGCAAAAACAGATGCTGGTGGAGAGAGCTGGGCCCCAGGTGCTGTAGAAAGCGTCGGGCGGGAGGCCAGCAGGTTACCTCTGCGGAAACCTAGCCATTTTGTTTACGGTGTTCTGACAATGCTCAGGGCTGCTCAGAGCAGCCTTGCCTCGTGCCTGGCTGCTTGACATTCTGCTGAGGTATCCGCAGCTCTAAAGAATGACTCCTGTGACTTTGACAGCTTTGGGGCCATGATTCCTCCGACTTTGCTGCTCCAAGGCCTAAGCCATCTGTAGCTTCTTACTTGCCACGCCTGAGGCCCGGAATGTCAAAACTGATCAGGGAAAGGAAACTGACTAAAAGCTACACGGGCGGAGCAGAAAGTGTGTGGGGGAGGGGGGAGAGAGAAGAGACGGGGTCCCTCGCCTTTAGCAATCAAAGGAGAAGCTCTCAGCTATGAGTCTGCGCCCAGCCTTGCCCATCATGTCCAAAAACGATAACTAGATGAGAATATGCCCACACTTATGTCTCAGTGGCTCTCTCTGCTCTCAGCTTAAGTTCCAAAACTCCCTTCGAGGTTCATGGGCCCTGGAAAGTTCAGTTCCAACATTTCTTTCATCACTGTCCCCTTCAGGTTCTGTTCTGCAAGTACATCAACTGACATTCATGCCTTTCCTCTAACGCCTGTCCCTTCTGGCGCCCCAGGGCCTTTGCATATGCTGCCTCTTGGTCCTCGCTGACAGTGTCAATGAAACAGCCCATCTTCCATGCTTCCTTTGTAGGTCCCCAGATAAGCTGACCACCTGCTGTAAACTTTCACGTCTCTGGAACTTTTCCTTTGCAGTAGCTGACATAGTTTTCTAAATTAATTAGGGGGTTAAATTGTACTTCTATCAGTGGATGGGGTCAGTCCCCATATATCCTCTCCTAATTCTTCTAAGATGCTCAATAAATATTTCAAGAATAATAAATCCCCAAAGCTAGGTGACTGGTAGGAGGAAACTTTGTAATTTAAAGTAGAAAATCCAGGGCACACTGGAGGAGACTGAGCTTCAGAGTTAGGGAGTCTTGTCTTTGAGCAGGGATCTCTGATGAGCTAAGTGTCCTGAATTACATAAAAACTCGTCGCTCCTGTTTGTCACTGGTCAGACAGTGAACAGTTATTGAAAAGTTAGCATCTGGAAACTGCTTGACACAGTAAGTTGTACCCTCTGTTGAATTTTTCTCATCATTGGTGTCATTATTAAAGGGCCGAGTGGCGGGCTGGGAATCTTCTGACTGCAGTACCCGTAAGCCCAGGCTGAAGACGCCCACCCTGTACAGTTCTTCTCGTTGGGATGGCTGACGGAGCTTCATGTTTCGGGTGGTTGTTAGCCACCTAAAACAGTTGCTGGGAACTGAACTTGGGTTCTCGGCAAGAGCAGCAACTGCTCTTAAGTGCTGAGCCATCTCCCCAGCCCAGACACAAATAATTTTTGCTGAGTAAACTTCTCTCCCATTCCCAGTGCTCCATCCTGCACCAAGTCACCTGTGACTTGCCACAGGTAACTTGGTGCAGCAGCCATGCTAGCAAGGCATCAGCTCCTAAACTGCACTGGTGGTGCCATGAACGAACACACTTTTTGAAAGATGAGCTCACCACACACCCAGTGTCATCAGAATGTGCCCAGGAGTATATCCAAGAAAGCATAGGCAAGGAGGGAAGGCTTGCACACAGCGAGTCTTCAAAACACACTAGGAAGGATTCTTGGCTGGGTATAAAAGTATCACTTGCAGGGGGAAGTGTAACATTCTCAAGTTAAGCAACTAGGTCAAGTGCACAGTATCACAGAGTCATTTCAAAAGAAGCCCCTGGCTTGAAATAGAGTCCAGTGACAATGTATGTGAAAGCTGATGAAATTACCCATGTAATACTCTGTCTGTGTGTGTGTGTGTGTGTGTGTGTGTGTGTGTGTGTGTGTGTAGACAGAGAGAGAGAGAGAGACTGACTTATTGCCAAACCTGACTACATGAATTGATCCCCAGAACCTCATGATAGAGAGAACCAACTCCCATAAGTTGTCCTCTGACCTCCACAGCCATTATGTGGCATGTGGCATGTGGCATGTGGCATGTGTAACCTTCCTCATATAAATGTAATTACCTTTTAAAAAATATCGCTTTGGAAGGTCTACCCCAGGGACCTTCCCCACCCTGTCCCAATTCCTGTGCCTTTAGTTGCAGTATTGAAATCAGCAGTGTAACTCTTACACATTTATTTTGCCTTTATACATCCACTTAGCTATGCAAAGCATGTTTTATATCAAGTGTAGAGTCAGCACGCTGCTGTCTATGAAACAAATAGGTGGAGTTTGTGTGTTGCAAATACAGATCAACTTGGGGGAAATTGCTACCTAAATAACATCAAGTCTTCAAATCCATCAACATGGTATGTCTACTCCATGAACATGGTATGTCCATCCCATGAACATAATGTATCCAGCTCATGAACATGGTGTATCTACCCCATGAACATGGTGTGTCTAGTCAATGAACATGTATGTCTCTCCATTGAAAGTTCTCAACAGCATTTATAGCTTCAAATGCAGAGTAGTTCCATATTTTGCTAACTTCATTCTAGACTATTTCAGTGTGTTACACTGTCACAAAGTATATTTTATTTGACCTCTGTTTTCTAACTGACCCTTGTCATTCTTTGGAAACATAGTTGCTTTCTATCAATTCATCTGGTTTGCAATGGTCTTTCTGAATTCTTCTACCAGTTCAAATCAGGTTTTCAACAAATACACTCATTCTTTCCCACTCATAATGCCTTTCAGCACTTCTCCTTGCATACTGAGCTTCTTTCTGCGCCCTCCATCTAGGCCAGCATTGGGGTGAAGTGATAGAAGGCCGTCTCTAACATTAGGGAGAAGTACAACAGATTCTGGTTATGATCATCACAGCAGACTTTAAAAAATGTTTTGTTTGGTTTTTTTTTTTTTTTTTTTTTTTTGGTTTTTCGAGACAGGGTTTCTCTGTATAGCCCTGGCTGTCCTGGAACTCACTCTGTAGACCAGGCTGGCCTCGAACTCAGAAATCCGCCTGCCTCTGCCTCCCAAGTGCTGGGATTAAAGGCATGTGCCACCACCGCCCGGCTAAAATGTTTGTTTCTTTAAAAAAGTACATAGGTTTATATGTGGGCACACACACAGAAACACACAGGCACACATTATACACATGCACATGTGCAAACACATAGGTGCACACACACCACACATACACACACTACACACACATGTACACACATATGTGCACACAGAGACACACATGTATATGTGCACTAAGAGACACACATACACAGACCACACATACACACACACACACACCACAGTCCAGGTGTGGTGATCAGAGGACAACCACAGGTACTGACTGTCTTCACCTTCCCCCTTGTTCAAGACAAAGTCTTTTGTCCACTGCTATGTCCTCCTAGCTGGCTGGCTCATGAGCTTCCAAGAATTTTCTGTCTCTTTACTTGTGACTTTACTATTAGTTTCCTTCATGGTGCCGTGAGAAAATTCCATGACCAAAGGAAACAGATGAAAGAGTTTATTTGGGTCTATAGTTCCAGAGTGATAAGGGTCCATCCTTTGCATGAGAGCAAACAGTAAGACGGTTAGCAGCAGCATGAGACTGGGAACTCACATCCCCAATGCCAATCAAAGCAGAGAGAAGGAACCAGAAGTGGGCCAGGCTACATCCTCTCAAACCCCACTCACCCCATGATACACTTCCTCTCACACAGCTGCATCTCCTCCCCAGACAGCCATAGGTAAGCTAAGCCCAGGCTGCTAATTCTGCCTTCATGGGAGTTCTGGGGGTCCAAACTCAGGTCCTCATGCTTACCCAGCGAGAACTTCACCCACTGAGCTCTCTCCATTCTGGGACGTCCTTTATTAGATAGTAGGAAACCCCTCTATTCTATGCCTACTTTGCTGAGAGTTTTTAAAAATCATGAATGGATACACAATTATGCCATTTTCTGTAGCTGTTGATAAGATTATATGGTCGATATCCTTTGTTCTCCGAACACAGGCAATTACATCGATTTTTTCAAATGTTAAATCAATCTCACACATCCCCAGCTAACCCCATTAATCACAGTGAATTATTCTTTTCACACGTAGCTACACCCCTTTCCTAATACACTATTAAGGATCTTTCCAATTATGTCCCCCGGTTATTAGTCCGTAGTCTTCTTGTAACGCCTCAGTCTTGACTTATGATCAAATATCCGGGTCTTGTGAAGTGAACCTCTTGAACCTCTTGAGTGAAGTGTTCCATCTTCCTCTCTTTCCTGAACAGTGTTCAGTAAGGTTACCGTTATTCTCTCCTTAAACGTCTGACAGAAAGCAGCATGGGAGAGTCTTCTTCATAGGAAGAATTATAATTATAAAATCAATTTCTTTAATAAACACAGAATGACTTAGATTTTCTGTTTCTTCTTTGCGGACCTTAGGTTGTTTTGTTTTGTTTTTGTTTTTGTTTGTTTGCTTTTGCTCTTCCAGATTTCCAGATATTTTCCTATTCCATCCGTGCTACCCAGTTAACCTCTGTAAGGTTTTGTGCTATTCTCTTATACACATTGGATACAGTTCCCGCACTCCAGTCACTTTTCATTCATGATAATAATCATTTGTTGTTTTGTTCTGTCTTTGTTTCTTGATCACATTAGCTCTAGACTTATCCATTTATTGATCTTTGAAGAGCTTTTCTTCTAGTTTTGAGAATTCCGCCCATGTATACATTGAAATATGATCACACCCAGTTCCTGTTTCCCTCTCCGGTTCCTCCGGTTGCCCACAACACATCCTCCCAACCGACCTTTTGCCCTTTATTGCTCATCTGGTTGATAATTCATGGTGTTGGTTCACTTGCTGCCTCGTTGATGTGCTGGTTGGGATTTTGTCGACATGACAGAATCCGGGATCATTGAGAAGAAGGAACATCAACAGAGAAGATGTCTCCATGGCATTGGCCAGTAGGCAAGTCTGCGGGCTCTTAACTAACGATTGATACGGGTGGCCCCATTCCGCTGTGGGTGACCACCCTTGGGCTGGTGGTCCAGGGTGCTAAAATAAAGCAGACTGAACAAGCCATGGGGAGATGACAGTAACCAGCATTCTTCTGTGCCCTCCATACCAGATCCCACCTCCAGGTTTCTGCCCTGACCTCCCTCTGGGATGGGCTGTAATCGACATGTGTATGTCATATAAACCCTTCCCTGCTCCAGTTGTTCTTGGCTGGTGTTTTATCACGGTGATAGAAATCTAGCTAAGACCACTGATTGCTCTTTATCTTATTTTTCTGCTTTGATACTAATCAACACTTCTTTTCCTACCCGCTAAACAGAAAAGCTCGTTTTACCTTTTAAACGCTTGCTCATGCAAACGAGACGGACTGATTTCTGTGCACAGGCAGAAGCACAGGGAACGCAAGCCTCCCTCTCAGACCCCCTTCCTCTACAGCGGAAGCTTCTACCCACAGTTCCAGTTTTGCTACCTTGCCTATGAGTTTTCATTCATTTAAAAATAAGTTACCTAGTTTCCTTTGTGATTTTTGTTTCTCTTATCATTGTTTAGTCTTCGAGTATCTGGGAGTATCTTAGATACCTCCTTTGCTGCTGATTAATTAATTCTGTTACCGTCAATGGACTGAGCCACTTATGCTCAATGGTTCATCGCAGTCAGCTGCCAACACACAGTTGGATGGTCACCTTGGACCCCTCGATTCTTGGCCCAAAGCTGCTCACAGCAGTTCTTTTATAATCCCACTCTTCCTAAGAGTTCACAGTGATGTCCTCTCTTTCCTTCCTGATCTTAGTCCCTTGGGTCATTTCATTTATGGATCATAGGGCAACTGTCATTTTAATATTTTGGGAAACTGTCCCTAACTTCCACAGCAGAACCCTTATTTTACAGGATCTATAGTATCATCTTCTCTCCCCGACCTCATTCTGTCAGCGTCTTTAGTCCATTTGTCCCACCTTGAGACAGGGTCTCACTATGTATCCCTGGCTGGCCTAGGACTTACTATGTAGATCAGGCTATCTTCATACTCACAGAGATCTATCTGCCTCCCCCTGCCTCTACCTCTCTGCCCCTCTGCCCCTCTGCCTCTCTGCCTCTCTGCCTCTGCCATCAAAGATGTACACCACCACACTCAACCTTGGATATTCAAAGAACTAACTTCTGCTGCCATGGGCTTTCTCCGTTGCTGTCTTGAGTCTCCATTTTGTTTCACCTGCTCTGAATCTGTCTGCTCGGCAGCTGCTCTAACACGAAGCCACAGGGTTGTGTGCATAGATGCCAGGAAGTAATTCTCTCATGGTTCTGTGATCCCAGTGCCAGCAAATCTTATCTCTATTGTGGATTACTGTGTGTGTGTGTGTGTGTGTGTGTGTACACATACATGTGTATGCTCACAGAGGCCAGTGCAGTCAGATCTCCTGGAGTTGGAGTTACAAGTGGTTGTGAGCTCCTGATGCAGGTACTGAGAAGCAAACTTGGATCTTCTGGAAAACAATACATCCACTCTTACCCCCTAAGACACCTCTGCAGCCACTCGGATGGCTTGAATCCTTTGGGGCCAAAGCTCCACCTATTGTCCTTAATGATGTCCTGGAGACCCCTCCTGCCCTACAGGCAGGCAGCTCTAGCACAGCATCCTGCAGGGAGGCAGAGGAAGAGGAGCCTCCATCTGGCAGGTCCACCTTTGACTCTTTTTGAGTCTCATTTGTTTTTTTTTTTTTTTTTTTTGGTTGTTGTTAGTTTGTTTGTTTATTTTGTTTTGTTTTTTGTTTTATGTGTGTGTGTTGGGGTGTTTGTGTTTTTGTTGTTTTTTTGGTTGGTTGGTTGTGTGTGTGTGTTTATGTGTGTTTCTAAAAATGTCTTTTATTTTCACTCTTGAAAATTATGATCATTAAGCAGACAGCTTCTGGCTGTAGGGGGTGGTCTCCTCCTGGCTGCATATTATTTTGTGGCGTTTGGAATAAAAAAAACCAATAGTATTTCTTATTTTTATAATGTGTCTTTCCTCCCCCTAATTGAAAGCTCTCCTCTTCATCACCGGTGTTCAGGAATTAACTTTTATTGCTTGTGTTAACTTCTTTGCATTTATTCTGTGATCTGGTTCAGCAAGTATCTAGGCTCCATTTGATGTTATAATTCCCATCAAATCTGGAGACACTCTTGACCAGTGTTTCTACAAAATGTTTTTGTTGTTGACTGCTTTGGAGACGAGGGTCTCACTATGTAGCCCAGGTTAGACTGAAACTTACTATCCTCCTTCCTCAGCCTCCCGAGTGTTGGGATTGCAGGAGTACACTGCCACACCCCACTCCTCTTTACAGTGCCTGTCCCCAAGGTCTGGTCCCCCAGTGGTACATACATGTGCTATTACTCCATATTATTAACATTCTCTGTTTTCCTCCACCCAGGCTGCTCTGGGCGGTTTAGACCAGTGGCTCTTACCGCTTTTAGGTCCATGTTCTCTGATCCATTTTATGTTCTGTCTAACCTGCTACTGGGGCTCACGTGACAGCCAGACTCTAGGGTGGGCTCAATAAAGCCTAACTCCCGGACCCACCCCTGTGTCATCCTAACCTGTTGATCGTGGGCACAGTGATGACTACCTCCTAACTATTGAAATAGCCAATGTATAATACTGGAATTGAGATCTATGATTAGGTATAGAAACTATGACATCTACCATACTAGAAAACACCGCTCCGTCTGTAAGAAGTCCATATGGCAAGGTGGGGAAAGTGACCTGTGAGTCGTGGCCAGCTAAGAGCTGAAGCCCTTGGACCAGCATATGATTAAAAACCTGAATCTTCACACGAGCACACCCTCCTCGCCCAAGCCTTCAGGAAGCCCCCCAGCCTTTGGCTGGTACCTTGATTTCAGCCTTTCGAGCAGCCCTTGACACTGAGGGCTTCTCTGAGCCCTGCCTGTTTTCTGACCCTTTGAAACTATGAGATGGAAGGTGTATACGGTCAGAGGCTGCTGAGTTGTCGGTAATTTATAGTGTGTTGACAGATAACGCCTCTGGGGAGATTTTGCTTTGAATATAACGTTTTCTGATCAGCTTTGCTTCTGGTGTTCATCTTTCCCTGTGAATAACTGGGGACCTGTGTATAACACACACGGAGGACTTCACACTGATCTGGTCGTCTCCAAGCCTGTGTCTCTGAGTTCCATACCCTTGCCACTGTTCTCTGGGGACTGATTTCTCTCTCACAGATCTGGCTGCACTTCCATGATTCTTTCATTGCCTAATAACTTTTACTGAGTTCGGGGTATTGTGAATAATGCATTGTTGATGGCGGATTTCGTTATGTGATTTAAAAGGATGCTGAATTTTGCTTTGTCAGGCCTTGCGTGACTTCAGCTCACTTGAAGTTTGCTGCTCTGCTTTTTGGGGGGAGGGGGTGGATCTATTCTGAGGAGAGCATCTGTTGTAACACATGCTCGTTCCGGGGCCTCTAGCAGATACCCAGGTACTAAACAAGCAAGTCTGAGCTTGACTATTTCCCAGGGCTCTGGGAATATTTGGCTTACGGTTTTACTTCAGTAACTTGTAACTTGTTCCTGTAGACAAACGCCTGACAAGAAGCAACTTCCGGGAGGAAGGATTTACGGGTCCACAGGTGGAGGGTCGAGGACAGCATAGTGTGGTGGGCAGCAGGGTCATGAGGTCGTTTGCTCATGACCAGGAACCAGAAAAGAGACAAGATGCAGGACAAGGTTACAAAACCCACCCTGTAATGAGCCACCTCCTGATGGTCCCATAGCCTCCCCCAAACAGTGCCATCATCTAGGGACCAAATAGTCAGACGCGTGAGCCTTTTGAGGAGATTTTTTTTTTTCACTCAAACCACCACAGGCTTGCTTTTTAGCAACCTTGTGACCATGCACCACGTGCCCATGCAGATTAGTGGTTAGCCACAGGCTCTCAACTGCCGTGGAGATTCCTGGATGTTTCCCTGCTTGCTTGCTTGTTTGCTTATTTATTTATTTATTTATTTAAGAACTTCCCAGGAGTCTTCCCTATAAACTCCAGGAGTCTCTGCCTCCTCACTCCAATCTCCTCCTCAAAGCAACTCCACCACCACGCTCTGCTTGCCCACACACATCCTGCCCTCTGGAAATGATCCACCCACCAAAGGACAATTCTTTCTAGTCACCGGTGGGATGTTCCTACTTTGGGTAGGCCCTCAAGATCCCAGTAGATCATCAATAGCCAGTGTTGGCATCTGGGCAGGCACCCTGTGTGCCAGCCCTGTTCCCAGTTCCTACATCCACCACTAAGTCCACTATGTAGAGTAGACAGTGTGGTAGTTGTGGACAGTGCTCCCTCCCCAGCACCCAGCAAAGCAGCAGACACAGTGGGCATAAGTCATGTTTCTTGAATGAATGGATGGAAGAATTCGATAATCCATCACCCACTGAATGTGGCACAGAGCTCACTCTCTATACTCCTAGGTACCAGGTCAGCAGGTCGGCAAAGTTTCAGGTCCTAGGCTAGACCTATGCACCCTGTGGGCTCTCCCAGACAACCCTGTTCGTCCTGAGTTATGGCTGGCCCATGCTCATGTCCACAGAACAGATAACCCCAGCATGGAGTCTGGTCCACGTTTGCTCACAACTGAAATCACCTCATCATCTTTGTCTCCCACCCACAACCTGGGGCCCCACAGCTTGGCAGAGAAGGCTCCGGCAGGCTTGACTGTTCTCCAACCTACTGCATCTGCATAAGCGACGAAGAAGAATTTCAAATTTTCCTGTTTCCCTCCCAAACAACCTGGGATCTGGGCTCCTCCATCCACCAGCCAAAGCTTTAATATTTAAGCTGCAAGCAGCAGCCGAGCGCTGTTGAGGGAAGAGAGCTCAGTTTTATTCCATCCTGTCCTTCTCCTGTGCGCCCTTCGAATCTCCAGCCGACTCCTCAGGCATCAGACAAGACCTTCCCTTTTCACTGATCAGCATCCTAAATCCCAGATTAAGAGGCAGAGCGTAACACAGGGCGGGGAGGGGAATCAGAATCAGAGTCTAAATCACAGGCTGCTGAAGAGCCAGCTGGATCTCCAGCCTCTTCATTAGCTAGTCAGGTGTGGCCCAGTAGAGGATACGAGCTGTGTTTATAACGTTTTGGTGACAGATGTGAAGTGAAAAAGAAGGCCCTACTCATCTCTGGGGAGTGGGAGGTCACTGGGAGCTTGCCAATGCCCCTCTGGATGGCCCTTCACCCCTGAACTCAGGAGGAGTAGATGCATTGGGAGGGACTCAGAAGGAGCTGGAGGGGGAGCTGGAGGATGAGTGTGATGGTGTGTGTGCGTGCGTGTGTGCGTGCGTGCGTGCGTGCGTGTGTGTGTGTGTGTGTGTGTGTGTGTGTGAATATGCATGAAGAGGCCAGGAATCAACCCCAGGCATCATTCCCCAGGTACCATCTACCTTGGTTTATTGAGATAGGGTCTCTCACTTGGCTTGGTACTCACTCCAGAGTTGGGCTTGGATGGCTGACCAGGGAGCCCTCAGGGATCTGCCCATCTCCATTCTCCAGCAATCGAATTGGGGATCAAGCTCAGGCCCTCGTGCTTGTTGGTAAGCACATCACTCAGCGGTACCCCAGCCCCAGGCATTTTGACTGTTTTCATACTAGGAACAAGTTCTACAGATACATCGTGTCACAGAGTAGTCAGGGTTCAAATCTCCGGTAGCCATGTGTGACTCGGAGTCGCCGGTCTAGAGAACTCCAGATAAAAGAGTTCAGCTGCCCACGGGTGACATGTCAGGAGAGTCACCCCGTTGACCAGCCTCAGCCTGTCAGAATTTCCAAGAAAAAACTGACATTGAGACTCAGGATGCCCCAGCCCCCCAGAGCCCCTTCCTCAGCCTGCTGCTGTGTCCGCCAGAGAAAAAGTGTGCTATTCATGAAGCTTCTTTCTGATGCTTGGATTAATTCACTCGAATTTATTTGACTTCTTTATGAAGGACAGGTGAGTACAGGTACCTCATTCATCACAAGGAAAGGGTAGCTCCCCAGAGGGGTCTACCAGACAGTCACCCTTTCTGTAAATAAATACAATGATGACTGCCTGGGACAGAAAAGCTAACAGAACCTAAGTCTGGGGATACCCTCCCCCTTTCCCATCCATAAGCCAAAATATTGCTAAGGCTTTTTATAAACAAAGATAATGAGTTGTATAATTTATGTAAATTAACCAATGCTGCTGCATTTTCTAGAAGTAACATAAACTGCATTATTTATTTGATGTGCTTTTTGGAGTAAAAAAAAAAAAGAATATAATTATAATTGGATATTGTACCTAACAGTTTTCTCCCATTGTTTTCTGATTAGCGTTGGTGGTTTAGAATATCAGATGTGAACTCTCTGAGCGTACCACACTCGGGAGGCCTTTCCTTTTGCACACGAAGGTGACAAGCGTCCGACCCAGACCCTTGTGCACACCTGAGACAGAATGAAGCTTCGTGCACAAGTCATTCTGGGCGTAACCCGAGCGCCAGGTGTCAGTTATTTTCAGCCAATGTTGTCGGGGAGTACACATTGATCAGCTGCTTTGGGACTTGACTGACGCCATTTTCCCTCCCTCAAGTCATCCCCGGCCTCACTTCTCAAAGTTGTATCCCCAGTACCGGCAGCAACAGCAGCCTCACCCAAAGACTTGCTCTAAGCGGGAGCCAGTCCCTCCACACAGCCAATTTGGAGTCCCCAGGGGACTCCGCTGCTGGAACTTTGAGCAACCCTCTTCTATGTTTATTCTCAGTGAAGGGACTCTGTTCCCCTGATGCTCCCAGTGGAGGCAGCAGGCACTGCTACTGCAAAGACACTGGGCTGGGTTCCCCAGCTCGCCCGCCCCTGCCTACCAGCAGCAACCCGCATTCCCTCACATCTAACAGACACTGAAATGAGCAAAGCGGAACCCTGTGCTGCAGTTCTTAATATCACCATATTAGGGGCATTAAAAATGCAAAGACAGATAATGAAGCAGAAGAAATTAAAGAAAGGCCCGGGAAACCTCGAGGCCTCAGAAATACTTCTGTCCCCTAAATGTGAGCTGGCATCTGTGGGCCCCTGTCACATGCCTGCTCCCCCTTGCTCATGGGCAAAGCGTTTGATCCTGGAAACCTGCAAATGCAGAGAGCTGGTGCATCACCTTGTTAACGCAGAAGAGTGCAGAGGGTGGACCTTTATTGGATCCTTGAAGGACCAAATCTCATCAGGGACTGGAGGTCAGGACCTCTGCTTGTCCCGCCTCCTCCCGGCTGCAAGGTTCCTCTCCTCACTTCCAGGGATGAGGAAAACCAAACATCTCAGATGGAAAAGCAAACGGGGAGGGGGAGGGAAATTTACAGAATTTATTTCATCTCCTCTCCCTTAATCACGTAATGACAAAACCCCCAAACGTTCTACACTCTGGTTTGTGTCCGACACAATGTGCAAGCTAATTGAGTGTAAAAACCGTCGCTCTGCGTTGTATCCATTAAAGTGCGTGTGACAATCGTTCTCCACCCCCCCACCAGCTCTGTTTCATTTCTGTTTTTGTTATAACTCAGTCCGTTCACAATATGTCATTGCGAACGCTATTTGCAAAAGAAAGTATAAAAACAGATTCTTTATTCCGAACTGCACTTGTTTTCTATCCTCTTCTCAGCCTCTCTGCATTTAGACCAGGCTTCCATCTGGAAGGCTTAAAAAAAAAAAAAAAAAGTTATAGACAGAATTGCCATACATAACGAAGCAGGCTCTCATCTGGTATTTAGCCTGAGAATTTTATTGCCAGGTGTTGCGAAAGGGGGAAATATACGGCCAAAATACTGTGCTCCGTCTCGTTTCCAAACATTACATTTTACGTCTGAAAATATTCATTAATCTGGGGATGAAGCTGCGTCAGTACAGTTACCTAAGGGACTTCCAGGGAAAGAGAGATGTCATCGGGAAGGAAGCTATAGCAGGCAAGGGCAGGGATGACCGTGGACCCCGATTCTGCGTCTGCATACGCGGGAACCAGAAACAGAGCTGCCATCACTCCAAATCTCCATTTAGCCACCGGAAGCCCAGCTCCACCTGGTCTACCCACCTAACACTCAACGCCTCGCAGCAATTAAAGAGTTAAAGTCAGTGGCAAGGGCTGCAACCTGGCTCAGCTGGTTTAAATGATTACTACATTAGCACGACCTGAGCTCAATCCCCCGGAGTTCATGGAAAAAGGCTACATATGTGGCATGTTCCCATAATCCCTCTGCTGGGGACATGGAGGCAGGAGGGTCCTTGGGGCTTGTTGTCCAGCCAATATAGCCAAATCAGGGCACTCTGGATTGAAAGAGAGACCCTGCCTCGATAAAGGGGGGAGGGAGGGCAAGAGATTGAAGAAGATCCCGTGTTAACCTATGGCCTCAAAATGCATGCATACACAAATGTTTTGGAACCTGTACATATAGGCTCATACACACACACACACACACACACACACACACACACACACACACACACACCAGGAAAAAGATCCATTTACCTCTATATTTTTTAGTAGAAAGACATTTCTTTTTTTAAATAAAGATTTATTTATTTCTATTTTATGTTTTGCCTCCATGTTGTATGTAGGCCTGGCACCCACAGAGGTCTGAAGAGGGCATTGGATCTCTTAGAACTAGTATTACAGAGGGTTGTGAGCCACCGAGTGGGTGCTGGGAACCGAACCTGGGTCCTCTGGAAGAGCAGCCAGTGCCCTTCACTACCAAGCCATCTCTCCAGTCCCAGAAAGAACCATTTTTTTGTGGACCAATTAGCTGTGTTGAAAGTCAAGCAAAATTCTGTTTGTGAGGAGGAGTTAGCTGCTGAGTGTTTCAGGGTATGTGCTCTCTGGGGGAACCCACGTATCACAGGACATTAAATTAATACTTAGGCCTAATTACAGACATAAAATACGTGCCGAAATCAGAGAAGGTGAGTTGATTATAATACCTGCACCTTAGACCATATGCAAGGACTGGACATTCATTTCAGGACAGACACATGGCAGGGATAAGTCTTGTATTCCTTCCTGTGGTCCCTTTTGGGAGAGGTCATAGTGCACGGCACCTTCCTGAGATTTTGCAAAGAAAAAGGAATCATGGAGCATTTTTTAACCTCAAGCAACCAGACAAGGCAAACCCTTTGGGAATTACACTGAAACGCTTATGGCCTCGTGACCTCTGGGTGGACATCACAGCATCTAGGAACACTGTCTGTTCCAAGCCACACTCTGTAGTCTTAAGCAGTGGAACCTAACCCCTGTCTGTCTCATTGTGATCTGAGAACGGGCATAGCCCTTGTCTTAGTTAGGGTTTTACTGCTGTGAACAGACACCGTGACCAAGGCAACGCCTATAAGAACAACATTTAATTAAGGCTGGCTTACAGGTTCAGAGGCTCAGTCCATTATCATCAAGGCAGGAACATGGCAGCATCCAGGCAGGTATGGTGCAGGAGGAGCTGAGAGTTCTACATCATCCGAAGGTCACTAGTAGAAGACTCACTCTTCAGTAACTGCACAGAGCTTCAAAGCCCACCCCCAAAATGACACACCTCCTCCAACATGGCCACACCTACTCAATAAGGCCACACCTACTCCAACAAGGCCACACCTCCAAATAGTGCCACTCCTTGGGCCAAGCATAGTCAAACCACCACAGCTTTGTCTGAATGAAGATTCTCTAAAGGCTCAGGTATTGGTCCCCTGTCAGTGGTGCTGTTTGGGAAGGTTATAGGACCTTCAGCGGTGTGGCCTTCTCAAGAGAAGTGTCACATTCTCTGCATCCTCCCTGCTGTTGAAGCTGTGACCTCTTACTTAGCTTTCTGCTCCAGCTGCCTGCCTCTATGCCTCTCTGGTCAGTATGGACTCTCCCTCTGGAACCATACCCAAAACAAACTTTCTTCCACAGGTTGCTTTTGGTCCTGGTGTTTTATCACAGCAACAGAAAGTAACTAATGCAACCCCCGTGACATGTGGACAGAGCACCCCTCCGTGACCTTGACCTAGACTTTGTGTATGGACTCTGCTGTCCCACCGGCTTCTGGGGCAACACCCTACACCCTCATTTCTATTGGAGTTCCAAGATTTAATAGTGCTTTGGGGTCCTCTGAGAATTCAATGAACATTTATGACATTTCAAGCAAAGGGAGCGTAGGCTCACACACTAACCTGATCCCCACATCCGCCTCCAGAGCTGAAGGCCAACCTGGGCAGAGAATCTTTACACTGTAAGTTAAAGAGTGGCTGGAGAGGTGGCCCAGTTGTAAAGCAGCAGCCATGCAATTGTGAAGATTTAAGTTTAACTCTCTAGAACCCACTTAAAACCAGACACAGTAGCTAGCACATGCCTATAGTCCCAGCATTCCTTTGGCCAGACAGGAAGTGGAGAAGAGAGTTGCTCAGAGTTTAAGGTCCAGTTAGGCTGCTGTATGCAAAAGGGAGTGCCTCAGACAAGGTGGAAGGCTAAAGCTGACAGCTACAGTTGTCCTGACGGTGGCACAACAGATGCTGTGGTACGTGCAAGTTCACACTCACACACACACACACACACACACACACACACACAATGCAAAAGAAAGGTCAGACAGGGAGCAAACAACCGTGACACATCACTGTGAACTAGATCCACCAACAGAAGGATGAAGACTGTCATCTTCATGAAGGATGAGAGACTAAAGGGAGGAAAAACCCACAGCCACTTGCTGTGGAATTTATGTTTCCATAAGTGAAGCATTAGGAGTCCTGCGTAGAGAAGAAATTATTGATACGTATGTTCCCTTAAGGAAGCTTCTCGAGAGGCCCATTCCGTGTCTCATAATAATCTGTATTCTTCTGAAATGGCAACGTGTGATCTTTGATTTCCCTATCACCACCGAAGGCTCATGAATCATTAACCTTCACACACTCAGAGGTTTGCTTTATTGCGCACCACCTAAAATATTTAATAAAATAAATTCTGAATAATCAATTCACGAGGAGTCGACGTTTCTTACGCTTTTGTAATAAATGTCTGCACCTCTCATCCGTCATAAACTGCACGTAAGTTGTAGCGGCGGAGAATAAAGGAGCCTTTGTCATTTCCTCGTGCTGTTATATAAATGCTTAAGTAGGGGACAGGTTACATCTGCACCTCTCCATGGTCGCTATTCCACTGAGGGACTGCGCCACATCTCACGCTGTGTCTGTCTGTCTCCGGGACAATGTGGTTCAGTCCTGCAGTGCTGTGCTGTCCCTGGGCACTGGAGCACACATCACATCCCTGAGATTTGCCTGGAGCTCCCATGATGGTCCACAGTGACACCTGGGTTCAAGGAAGGTGCATGGTGTGTGTGGAGCCCTACTTTCAAGGTGTCTTTTTAAAGAGACCTTTCCCTGCCTGACTTTCTCAGGCTAGACACTTAGCATGAGATAAATAAGGTGTATGCCATGAGGACCTTTTGCTACCAGAAAGAGAGACAATGAAGATGTTCCAACTTCCCTGTTACATCATGAGTCGAAGTGTTAACTAGGGCTGGGGAGATAGTGCAGGGAGTAAACCATGCAAGCATGGGCCTTGAGTTCAAACTCCCAGAACCCATACAAAAGCCAAACAGTCCCATGTGTGTATATCATGAGATTGAGGTGGAAACAGGGGAGTCCCTACAAACTCCCTGGCCAGCGACTCTGACATACACATTAGAGATAGAGATTCCATTTACACACACATACACATACACACACATATACATACACACACATATACATATATAAAAGCCAGTGAGCAACCAACTACCCACCTCACATAAGGCTGAAAGTGAGGACTTCTATTCATGCTCTGTGCATGTCTGCAATCACATACATGAGCACATTCTACTTATAGTTGCGTACAAATCACAGATCATGTCCAGTTGCAAGCATGGGTGTGGGGACACAGCAGGGCTTGGACTTAAGTCCTCGAAGGGTTTCTGGGCATGCCCCTGCCCCGTTCCCAACTCTGGCCAGCTCTCATAGTACCTTACTCTTTCTAGAAACAATCACAACCCAAAAGAGGAATGAGTAGGTGACGCTCATGTCCAAATCCAGCCCACAGTGCATCTTTATAAATAAAGTTGTGTCAAAACGCAGCCCCGCCTACTCCTGGGGCATCATCTGTGGCCGCATACATGAACGCTAGAGTTGAATTGTTTGGACAGACTGGCTAATCTTAGACCCCCCAAAATATCCTCTGTCTAGGGCTGGGAAGATGTCTCAGTTCATATAACATTGCCATAGAAATGGGAGGGTCTGGGTTAGACCTCCAGCACCCATGTAAAAATCTGGGTGATACATGCTGATATTCCTAACACCATGGGAATGGCAAAGGGCTTATTGGCCAGCTAGCTCAGTCTCAAAGATTTCTGTGGCTAGGAACTAAGGAAGACACCAGATACTGACCTCTGGCCTCTACACACATGGACACAGGTATGTGCACACACATCCTCAAACATGTACACGTGCATACACCACACACATAAAACAAATCAAATTTTTAAAAATATTTTCTACTTGGGCCTTTACAAGAGAACTTCCACCAACTCAAGATTTGTTCAAACAATATTTAGTTAGGTACCAAATGTATATATATAAGGTGTCATGCCAGGAGCTGGGCTAGTGAGCAGAAGAGACACATAGTGCTCCTCCTCAGAGGAGATGAGGACAGGGCTGTGTCCCCAGAAGGGTGTGGGTCAGAGCCAACTGGCATCTTGTGCTTTAGAAAATCGGTATTCTTCTCCTGCACTGCCAAGGGTGACTGAGTAACGGCAGACTCAGCCAAATCATCGGAGAATTTAGTTAGAGATTTTTTAAAGGCGCTGGCTAGTAGTGAAGTAACAAGTTGCCATGCCGACTTGAGAAATTTCCCTTTTGACTTTTTCCTTCAGACAGAACAAAACTCATTCAAAAAAACGTTTTAGACCAACTTACTTTTTCTTTTCTGCATATGTGTGTTTTGCCTTTTTGTATGCACGTGCGTCCTGTGTGTGTCTGGTACTGAGGGGACGAGGGGCACTGGCTCCCTTGGGGCTGGAGTTACTGATGGCTGTGCACCACCAAAGCTTGAGGGAGTTCTTTCCAAGAGCAGCCAGTGTTCTTAACTGTTGCTTGGGGTGAGATGCCCAGACAGGACCCTGATAGCACTTGGGGGTGATTTGCATATAGAGGGGGTAATTTGCATATAGAGGGGTTTGTGAGTCACATAAGTGGAATCCTTTAACCAAGGCCACGTGGGGCAGGGTAGACAGACTGTGAGTCTCCTTGGGTGATATGAATCTTCTGGTCTACAGACCACCTGTGAGCAGCTGAGTGGGACACAGAGTGAAGTCTGGGATTTCTGTACTGTCTCTAGGTTTAGCCAGAGTAGACTGTGAGCCCTTGGGTACACCTGGAAGGTAACTGCCCTTCTCCGGGATTGGAACAGAGCCATAGAAATGAACCATAGAAGGCTTGCTAACATCTGGGAGAAACCCCTCAAGGCACACAACAGCTCTCTTAGCCATCTACTTCCTACCTATCACCCTGGCTTGATTTCTGGGGAGACAGATGAAATGCAGACAACAGTTAAAAGCACACAGCACCCAGACAGAACACAGAGGCTAGCCAGTGCCGCCCAAGCAACCTCGACCTTGGCAACCAGAGGAACGGCTATCCCTCGTTGTTGGTTTGTTGGTAGCTCTTCCTTCTTCCTACTCCCATGGGGTGCTGCAAAACCCTCTCCCACCCCTCTGTTCCCCGACAGCTGTGGCTGAGGTACTGGAAGCACCTAAGAGCCTGTGGCCTGAATACTATGTAGAGTGTCTGTGCTCCCTCTCCTGTCTCAAGAGCATTGATGGCGACTCCCCTGCAGCAGATAATAACTCAAGCCCACACACTGGGCATGGAGCTCCCTGCAGGGACATATCCCACAGGGTGGGGGTAAATTTGATGGGCATGGTAAGATTGGGAAGACACAAGACTAGTTGCCATTCAGTCAAGTGAGGACCAGAGGTATTTTCCACCCAAGAAGCAACCCCATCTACATCTGATCATCCACCAAGACACGAGTATCTATCACCGTCTCCGTGATGGGCGGTTACAAGCACTCATGTAGCTCTCATGCTGAGCTCTTTGTAGCTGTTCAGTCGGAAAAGGGCCCTTGGTGAGTTCGATAGTGGTACTCAAGGGTTTCTGTGGTTATCATTGGATCTGCTAAACCTCCCACTCATGGACTCATGGGCTAACGTGCCTGGACATTTAGGAAACATTAGGACAAAATTAAATACAAATTCAGAAGCTCAAGTTGGTAGTCTACTGAGCTGCCTCCCCCAGGAAGCATCCATCTCACTCAAGGGTCAGATTGTATTTAGAGAAGGATGTTATAGAAACAGACTAACTAGTTCCTGTCTGCAAAGACACAAAGAAAACTACTTGTATCAGAAGAGAGACCCGGTCAATAGCAGGAGCCATGCAGTGTGAGATCTAAACACAGCAGGTGCCACTTTATCATAAATATGCCCCGGGAAATATTTAAGTTTACTTGGTTGTCGTGTGTGTGTGTGTGTGTGTGTGTGTGTGTGTGTGTGTGTGTGTGTGTGTGTGTTGGGGATGTGGCTGCCCAAGTAGAGGCATGTAGAAGTCAGAGTGCCTTTCTCCAGTCCTCTCCCTCTTCCTTTTGAGATAGTGTGTCTTGTTGAGCCTGGAACTCACTGTCTCAGCTATTGGCTGGCTGGTGAGCTTCAGGAACCTGCCTCTCTGCCCATCCCACTTCCAGCACTGGGCCACAGATGCATGCTGCTTCTCCTTGCTTTTGCATGGGTACTGAGGATCCAGACCCAGGTCCTCACCCGTGCATGGCAAACACTTTACTCACTGAATCATCTCATCTCCCCAGCCCTTAACTGTGTACCGTGCTGTCCATTCTTCCTCTTCCTCTCCTGTCTCTCTGTCATCTCCCTACACTTCCCATGACCCAGTTCCAAGTTTTAGCTATGCAAGGAATTGAGATTAAATATCAACCACATAGGGTAACCAGGGTAAATGAAGCCCAGGCAAGATGATGACCACAAAGATTCTCAGACACATGGAAGACATCACTCTCAGACTCTAGGAGGGGAAAGTAAGGTCTCTGGGCACTCTTGCTCCTCTCCCAGAAGACCAGAGTTTGGTTTCTAGCACCTATATTTTGCAGCTCACAACCCCTCTAACTCCAGCTCCAGGGGCTGTATTGCTCTGCTCTCCAAGGGCTCTGAACTCACATGTGCAAACCCACACACAGATCCTCACACATGCACACAATTAAAAATAGTAAAATATAATTTTGCAAATAAGATAAGTTGTTTTACGCAAGCATGAGGACCCATGTTCAGATCTTCAGGACCCATGTTTAAAAAAAAAAAAAAAAAAAAAAAAACAGGCATGCCCACACACATCTGTAACCCTAAGCCTTAGAACAGAGAAACAGGAAGCATGTTGGGGCTAGCTGGCCATGTGATATTGAAACAACTGGCTTTGTCTCTGCACATCACCGAGTGTGACACCCTTATCACCCTCCACACCTAACACACTGATGTCACCCAGTGTCTAGACACCAGACAGAAGCTTTACAGCATAGGAGACATAAAATGTTCAACCGTCTATGTGTTGGACATCACTGATACATCAAAGACACCACTCCCCTAAAAAAAAAGCATGGGTAAAGTCCTTGGGCAACACCTCCCCAATCAATGCTGGACCCTACAAGACTCAAAAGTCATGTGGCCACGACACAGGAAGAAACATGGTGTGTGTGAGGGATGCTGTCAGCGCAGGGTGAATCTAGAGGAAATAAAGTGAACCAAACACAACCCTTTACTGAAAACAGAAACTATGTATCTGTCAAATGTATGGGGTGGTGGCAAACTGGCTGCTGGTCCCTCAGAGGCTCTGTGGCTCCCTTGTTTCATTAACCTGCTTACTCTCTCTCTATTTACTGCTGTTTCCCAGACTTGATTTGGACACCAGACCTGTTTGAGGCTGGCTACTGCAAGCATTTCCCATCATCTGCAGGAAAGACACCTATTTATCTTATGGCTGGGAATGGAGTTGAACGTTCTGGCTCTACCACGAGACGGCTATTTCATACCCTGTTAATCCCTAATGCAGTAACTACAATATCGTTTCCACTTTCAAAAGAGGTGCTTTTTTTTTCTTCCTTTTTTTAATATGTGGCCTAAGTACTCAAATAAAGAACATCATTCTAATGAGGACGAGTCCCCAGATGTAACCTCGTTACAGCCACTGCCGAGCCAGTGCTGCCTTCCTCGATTGAAGGCAGCTAATGGAGAAGTGAGACACTGGGTTCTTTCCAGGCAGCACAGACAGATCAGCAAAATGTTCACAACCGAAAATGACAGTCAGAGGGAACGGACTGGCATTTCTACCCAGGCTTGGTCCAGGCCAGGAACCACCTTTCATCCCAGAATGATGGATTCTATAAACAGCAGGGCCAGGGCCAGCCTGCTACTGCACCAGCCACCTCAATACCAGACCCATTCACTGACCCCAAAGGGCAAGGGGTATCTTAAGATCAGAGCGGGGGGCCCTGCTGTGGAATGCTATCTCACCAGCATAACAGCCATTATTGTCGACAACAGAGCAACTGAGACTATTCATAAGTCACCCTCAAGATCAGGCCTGCTGAAGTTACTTTACAGGGGCTTGGGAGTGGGGGGCGGGTTGGAGAGGGTCACATGACCCTTGCCTCAGTGCTCACCAATGCTTCTGGCACCTTTGCCACAGACGTAGGTAATTCTTCCCGGAGGGGATGTGGCCTTATGGTCTTGGAAGTGCCACAGAGTATGGACTATGGGAGGTTAACTGAAGATGAGGCTACAGTCTGGCTACCGTGGGGAGACTGATCACCCATGACTTCTGGTGTTGGGGCCACTTTGGGGTGACCTAGACTCATTTTAAAAAATCCCTCACCCTTGTTCTGCCAGTAAATCCAATAAATTCTTCGGTTTCCCCCAAGTTCATAGAATTGTGCTTCTGTCTGTCATTGATTCTCTATCTGGGGAGAGAAAGCAGCTGTTTAAAGCTACCCATAAAAGGGCTCGGCAATAATCCAGGCACCAGGAAGCAAATAACCAGTTTGTCCAGGGCTGGGAAAAATACTGACCTGGGACATGATACCCATCCAGTCACTCTCTGAGGACATCACCACGGACTGCTTCTCAACACACTCTGTCATGACCTTGTATTTCCCAGCCTTTATCTGTGACCTGAACCCCGGGCTGCTTCCACCTAGGCCGCTGCCCTCAAACTGGGTCTGCCTCCACTGTTGCCTCCACCTTCCACACAGGGCCTTGGGGTTCTCCCAGTGACCATCAAAACCCTATCAAAGGTTTGTGTAGGGATGGTTCTGATGCTAAGGTTCTGTTCTTGATCTGTCATTAAAGAAGCCGTGGGCCAATTGCTGGGTGAGAAGAAGAGGACTTCCGGGTCCTCACAGGCAAGAGACAGATGCAAGGAGAAAGAGAGAGAGAGAGAGAGAGAGAGAGAGAGAGAGAGAGACAGAGACAGAGAGACAGAGAGACAGAGACAGAGACAGAGACAGAGACAGAGACAGAGACAGAGACAGAGCACACTATGCTTCTGAGGGAGATCTTGGTGCTCCGTTAGGGATGTTTAGCTGGGACTAGATATAAAGTTGAGGGCAGGTAGAGAAGCATGGAGGTATGAGTATTGATAAGTGCATGCTTCCCCAGGTGGGGGAGAGTAGTGCCCAGCAATTATGCCAAAAGGCAAGTTGAAATGGAACAACTGTGTGTGTCTGTGTTTTTTATCCATGGATTCAAGGGCAGCTGGGTGGGGGCTGGTAACGTGGTCTGCTCCCAGAACTTAGGCAGGGTAGTAAAAGCTACACATAGCAGGTTTGCTTCCTTGTGAGACTGGGGACCACACACCCTTCTTTGCACCCCTGCATCCCTCAGTATTTGTCGCAATGCTAGTGGGTGGCAAGCGCCCAGTGAGTGGCTGAAGGATGGACCACAAGTGCTCAGTAGCATGGGCTGAGCTGACCTGAAAACCTAAGGTCACACTGAGTGCCAAGAACAGCAGTTAAGCTTAAAGCCAAGAACGTTCAGCCTTCTCCAGACCCAGCTCAGGGGCTTCAGAACGTTCTCTGAAGGCCCGACCTCTCCATCTATGAAACAGGTGTGATGACATGTGTTCTACACGCGTGCTTTTAGGAGAACCAGGCAAAGCCAGGATGCTTTGTTCACAGGAGGTTTGTAAAGTCGTGACTGTCCTCACACTGAGGGCACACCTCCGGTCTCTCCCGGGATCCAGCAGCAACGGAATGAGGAGCTGGAGAATGGAGAGTGAATTAGGCTACAAGATGTCCCAGAGGTCAGAGGAGAGGGGAGATCACACACAAAGCAACATGTCAGTATCTGGGGCCTGAGAAAAGGGCCATAAGCAAGCTTGGGAAAGACTCTTCCAGAACAGCTCTCTAGCTGATGGGATCTGACAGGTGTGAATGTGACTACTGGAATTCTTAAGGCATAGTGACCTTTAGAACAACCTCATCCCCCTTCCCTGGGCAATATCAGATCGGCAGACGGGAGTCAGCTTGGGGGCAGGACCCACTTCCAACCCGCTGAAGCGATATGCTGACACCTCTGTCCCCTTCCCTCTCCTCCTGCCAGCTTCTGTCATCCCTGGAAGCTTATTGAGCAGGCTTCTCCTTGGCTCCCAGACAAGACAGCTGATAGAGAACTAGCAGCTAGCCAGCTTCAAAAGCTGCTGCTCGCACCCTGTGCCCAGCGGAGGAAATCGATGTGCGGAGGCCCCAGCCCCTGAGAACAAAAGGAGCCAGAACCCAGCTTTCTTTCAGCTTGCTGGAAGTTTTCCTGGCCTCGGGGAAGGCTTATAGCGAGTAATATGTTAAACGATAGACCCAGATGTCTTTATCATGCCCTTGGATGGAGGAAGCCCTCTGGGATAGTAAAGAATTCACAGCTCTAAAGCCTTGGCTGTCCATCCAGCAGGAGGGTAGCTGGAGGGGATTAGGGCTTGGGGGACGCAGGTGCTAGTCACAGGACCTGCCTGGCGAATCCACGGAGCAAAAGCAGATTCCACACAGTAGAGTCTAGTACATAACGCCACAGCAGCTGGTGGAGGTGACCCACTGGGCTTCCCAGCCCTGCTCCAGATCACAACTATCATAGCAATACCACTGAGGAAGTACGGGTTGCTGATATTGCCTTTCTTCTGGGCTATTTAAAATTCCACAACCACGGAAAGGCAATTCATTCAACAAGAAGGAGCCCATTCCCATGAATAAGAGAGACACACTTAACTCCAATTGCATGGAGTACCGTCTTCTGAGGACCGGTGTGCCAGAGGGTGTAGGGGAAGTGGTCGTTTCCAGTGCTGGTGGGAATGTCATTTGACAGTCACTCAAGAACATTGTCTAGCAAGACTTAAAACTCTCACACCCAGCAAGCAATTCCTGGTCCAAATTGCTCATGTGCCCAAGAAGAACTGTATGAGGCCACTTAGCGAAACAGTAATTATAGTCCCCAAAGTCTGGAAGGCTTCTAAACATCAAGGGACCTGCTTCGGCATCTAAATAGAGGACTCTTGATAGAACCGTTTCGATTCTATCACACAGAATAACAGATTCAGCTTAGCAGGTGATATCAGGTGATAAACTAGAAGACAAGATGCCAACTGTTTGCAACAATCCCCAACTTCCAGGAATTTATTCTACACTCCCCTAGGTTACCAAAGCGCATTCGGGACTCCTGGGGACACTGAGCCCTAATGCTCAGCCTTCCAAACCTCTTGGCACTGTTGAGCGTCACATGCAAACATGGCCACCTATGAGTCCATGGCAGAGAACACACATCCCTCGTTCTCTATAGACACCACACAGGCTCACCAAAGTAGGTATGTGCCTGGTATTTGTTATCTGGTTCAGTAGCTTTCAATAGTCTCTCTCTCTCTCTCTCTCTCTCTCTCTCTCTCTCTCTCTCTCTCTCTCTCTCTCTCTCTCCAAAAGCCAGACACAAAGGCAGTGTCCTTGGCCAAGGCACTGCCATGACGGCCTCTCAGTCCCAGCACCCACAGGACTGTTCATAGCCAGCCGGGAGGTCATAGAAGGCCCTTCCTGGTTTACATGTGTCCCCCTCCTCTGGATTCGAGGGACTAGGCTGTAGTCTGCAAAGCTGAGCACCACAAATAACTCCCAACATAAATATGGCCTAAAAATAGCCATAAATCATTCTCATTCCATCTGGTGACAATTCTAATTTATAACAAGAGGGAGGAAAATGAATACGGTGGCTTTTTTTTCCCTAGGCTTCCGAGCTACTGCTGAGGACGAATTCCACCCTGCTGTTACTTACAACCAGGAGTTCCTGATTTACGTATTACTAAAGATGAAATATACCGTGGGCCTCCGGGCACGGGGGCTGCTTGCTGAGGTTTCGTGTGAATTCCTGCAGGCTCTCTATGTCCCTGCATAAGCAGCTGCCTTTCTTTTGGTCCCCACCCAAGCTCTCTCTCTGTCTACCTAGTCCTCCTTTGTGGGGTGATAAGAGCTCCAGACAGTAAGCCCCACCTCTCTGGGCTCCCTGCAAGAAGAGCTAACGCTATGTATGAGCAGGACCCTGGTCACAATCCTGGAGATGGTTCCTTCCAGCAGCACGTTCGGGTAATCTGCACATTAATGTTCCATGCAGTCAATTAAAGCACACTGCACACGAGGCAGAGGAGAGGGAACTGGAATTTCTCATACCGTGGCTTTTCTTATTCATCACCATAAAACAATTCTTATTGGTATATTAAAAAAAAAAAAAAGCACACACACATAAAACGAAAGTTATCTCTCTCCATGGGGTAATATAATAAAAGCCATTTGATGCTATTTTTGGCAGCCATAAAGGCACATAATTAATATAGGGGAAAAAAATCTCCGTGACAAAGTGTGTCATGATAAAACGTCAGTGCCCAAGGGCAACCCTCAGAACTCAAGTGGGCTCATGGTCCTCGCTGTCACTGAGACATGCCGGGCACTTGCCATGACAGAAGCTGTGGGGATACCTGTCTTTGACCTCCCTGAAATGGCAGCTGGATCATGGAAGGCTTCTGATATCTTACCCATGGTAGCAGTGGCCACATCCCTTTGGGGGTGGCAGGTAAGACTTTTGGTTGGACTAGTAAGAAATGTTGAAGAGCGGGTACTGGGTAATCAGCAGGTCCTATGGGACACCTGGTCGGGGGCCTCTGAAGGGAAGGGTCCTCTCTAAGGCTGCCCATGCCTTGGAGCCAGAATACCAAGGTTGCCTCCAGGAAAACAAAAACTGAGGTTGTTCAACATACTATACCCTTTCTGCAGACCCCTCTTCACACCGGCACCATAGAAGCTTTGCTCTCCAGAGAACCTAACACATCGTCTTTAACCTCTGTTGAAGCTGAAACACCCACACGGAGATAGACTACTGGTTAGCCCAGGAGGAGCTGCTCAGCCCTGAAGGTCATTACCAGCTGGCTGAAGCACCTTGCAAGACTACTGCCTCATGATGACACCCACACCCCAATGCACCCAGAAACACATCCATGGTAAACACAGTAGAGGAACCTGCAGGCACCTTGCCAATCCCCACCCACACACCAGTGACACCCTCAGTAGAGCACTTTGACCATTGTCGGTTCCGTAGAAAAGGGAGGAGAAACTCTGGGCTAAGAGAGCAGAAGCCAATACCGACAGCAGGGACTTGGCAAACCAGATTTCTTTTGACAGTAGTGACTGGCATCAGGTCGCTTGCAAGCGAGTCCAGATTCTCCGTGGTGGCCCCGAAATGCTGTGTGGGGGGACAGGAGAGCCTTTTTTTGCCCTTTACCTCAACTCCCTGGACTTTGAGCTTCATGTGGTCCTCTCTGGTCGTTTTCCCATCTTTCCTCTTCTTCCAGCAGTAACCGTCTTTCCTGTACTTCACTTTCTTCCTGTTATAGAGTATCATGGAGCCATTCTGCGGTCTGCAAACAACAAAGGGTTAAGTTACCCAGAGAACTGAGCAGAAGGGAAATTTATGAAGAAAGATACCACAGACCAGTAAAAGTCTCTACAGAAAAAGCAATATCCCACATTTGCTGGGACGTAATTTTTCACCTTTTACTGCGGCTCCCCGGATTAACCGTGTTTTATGAGCAGCCAAAATTTGCTTGTGGATTTGGTACCTAATGAATTAAATGTGTCAATGATAGGCTTAAAAAACAACCCCTTAGTAATTTCCACAAACTAATCAGGATATATGGTGTGGGCGCCCTGAGCTCGGTAGCAAAAAGGAAGAAAAACTGAGAAGGGGGAGGGGGAGAGCAAAAAGAGCCCAGGGTGTTGTGGCAGCCTGCAATATCTTATCTCTTGTAGAAGGATTTTCTACACATCTTTTAATCCATCACCCAGCATTAGGGAATAAATAAGTTTAACGCAGACGCTAGATGACTACTTTAAGAACAGGCCAATGGAAGCTCTGGGTGCTGAGGCCAACCTCTCTTGATTCATTGTGCCCGTTTAGATACTGCTGGATGCAGCGGAGCATCGGGATCCTCCTTCCCTGGCAAGCACGGCACCCGGCTGCTCCCCATCTGCGCTTCAGCCCTCAGAGGTCTCAGATAACACCAGGAGCCCTCATCTATTCTGTCCACGGGCCAAGGTAGCTTAGGAAAATGGCAGCCCGTTTTCTAAATGCCAAGAGCAGGATGGATATTCCTTTGACGTTTAAGATGAGCAAGCAGAGCTGAGGACATGGCTCAGTCAATAAAGTATTTGCCATGTAATATGTTTGGATCCCTAGCACCCATGTAACCAGCTGGGCGGAGTGCTAGATCCCAGGACTTCAGGGGTGGAGTCAGGAAGAGCAGATGTTCACGGTTATTCTTGGCTACACAGTGTGTTCAGTGCTAGACTGGGCCATACAAGACCCCGGTGCCATAGCCGTATATTTTGAATAGGAATCCACAAAGAAAGAGAGAGCTGAGAGCCTCCGACTGCTGACAGCAGGTGCTATGGTAAGCCATTCCCAGAATAAAGTCGCTGCAGGTGCAGATATGGGCAGATTCAGCCCTGAAGCCAGTGTGCACACCCAGTGGCCGGCTATGTCCAACCTGCACCTGACCACTGGGCACGGAAAGGCTTGCCATGATGTGTGTGTATATGCATGTGTGCGTGTGCCTGTGTTGGAGCCAAGGGCACTCCATCCTGCTCTGAGCCAAATCTTCATCTGCTGCGCAGCAGTGGATTATGGATGTACTTTGGCTTGTCTGCTTCTCCACTGTGGTAGAGGTGGGGAGAGGAAACAGCCAATCCTTCCTCCTGCCCCTTGGGGAGAGCCCTCCCACTGCCAGCTTGGCTTTTTCTGCTGCACAATGGGTTGTTTCAACATCGGGCAGGACATTGGCTATGGATGGCTTAATCTTCCATTGTCTAGAGGGTGACAGCCCTCCAGGGTGATTGTAGCTAATTGTGGTTCCTACCCAGCCCAGCTGTGCCACCCGGCAGACTAAAAAGAAATTCCATGGGAGACTACAGTGCGGTGCCTTCCTACATCGAGCTGCTCACTGATTAGGCACAACTGCTTTGTTTCCTCCCTCAGCCTGTACCAACTGAAACGACTGCAGGAAAAAGCTCCACAGGCTTGTCAGGACGCTGTCACCTGACCATACCTATCAGAGCCAAGAGTCTGCACTGGAAACTCCCACAATGGGTCTCCATCTCTTCATGGGAGCAAGCTTACTGAGAGGGGAGGGATTGTGTTGGTCTCTCCAGCTGCAGTTGCTCTAGCCACTTGCACTGCACCCTCAGACCACGGGGAACCCTCGCAGTCCCTTGAACACCTAGCAAAAGGTCCTCAAACGCAAGCGCCCATCCTTAAAGCCACTGGCTGGGAGGGGTTGGGGTGTAAAGGGGTATGTCCAGGCAAGAAAATGGACTCTGTGTCCCTGTCCTCTCACAGGACATACATGGAAACATGGCAGGCTCACCCTGATGAAACAAAAGAAAGCAAAACTACCTTCTGAAGAAGACCTCAGAGTAAACCACCATTTCTAGGGACCAAGAAATGGCCTGTGCTTGTCCCAACCCTGCCATTGTCAAGGATTACCAGTATTGTACCTGTATTGCAAATGGTCCCCAGAAAGAGGACTCCCTCAAACTCTGTCAGGTACAGTTTTTGTAACTCATCTTCTGTCAACCTCAGCTTAAGTTTCTGAGAGTGGCCCTGTCCATCCCTGTCACTTAAGCAGGACACCATCCCCAGGGGAGCTTCAGTGTTCAGCTAAAATGACCCCAATGAATGGAATCCTCAGCCCAATTCACAGGGAAGAGAAGCTGCTGTCTGTGATGTGGAGGCTTCACCATGGTCCCAGGTCCTGGCATGGCTCCCGCTAGAGAAGGAGCCATATGCCTTACAACACAACATCTGAGAGGCCACGCTGTCATCCTGATGCAAGATAGCAAGCCCGAGCCTGTGGGAAGGGGTCCCAAGAAGGAGGTGGGCTTTAGGGTGGAGAAGGACTAGGTCACAGGAGCTGACACAGTGGAGCTCCATTTACTACCTGACCACTTCTGCAGGGCAGGGAGACAGGAATGCAGATACAGATGGAGGGTAGGGAATGCGTAGCCAGCAACCTAACCCTGTCCAGCCATCTGTGTCCTTGTCATTCACATGTACCTGCTGCTGGCCAGGGATGGGGGTGGGGGGGAATAGCATATCTACATTCACCTGTCATTTGCATACTCTCTCACATGCATACCAACTCTGTGAGGGAGGCACTGCCGGCATTCTCCAGACAACCAGTCTTTTATGCTGCAGTGCCTGGTGAGTATCTGAGGATGCCAGAGTCGGCACAAGGCTGCTAGGTGAGACTAAATCCTGGTCTGCTCTCCTGGCTGGGATCAGTAAAGTCTCAAATCAACCTTAGCACAACACCAGGTGTCCGGAGGGTGGAGGCCGGACTTCCTCTCTTATAGAAAAGTGAAGCCTGAGCTATCGATCCTATTTTTCTATAGCATCTGGATGTAACTCTAGAGCTGTTCCTATGATTGGGGTAAATCTGGGGGTGTCCCAGGCATACAGCTGTGTCTGGAGAAACTCAGGCTATCCCAGACTTGTCCTCCCACAGCTAAGATAACTGGGGTGTCCAGGGTTTTTCCTTCTGTTACTTGGGTAACTCTGGGTTTGTCCCAGGCTTCCTTTCCTGAGATGGATAACTCTAGAGCTATCCCAGGCTCCACCCCCAAGCTAAGGTAACTCTGGCTGCTCTATCTGGTCCTCACACTCCTGCTCTGGAGTCAATGGAGACCTACTGAGGAACAAGCCCTTTATTTACATCAATCCTTTGCCTCTGTCACCTCCACACTCCCTACTGCAGCTTCTTGGGATCTTGAGCTAGGATTCTAAACTTTCCTTTCAGGATTTCCTTCTGGGACATCTAAGCCAAGGCAGACAGTCTGAGAGCCTTGGGGAAGCTCCCCAGTGCCGCTGCACTGGTTCACAGAGCTACAGCAGAGAATGTGGCCATGGGGAGCTTTGTTCTAAGCAGGAAGCCTCTATCTAAGAAACCCTTTCATCTAAGGAACTAACAGTTATGAGAATCAGTTACATTCTGCACGGTGGAGGAAAAAGAAAACTCCTTCGACTACAGGAAATCTTCACAAATTATAACAATGTAGATAATGCAGATACGTGTGCTATAGGGTGATGAGTGCATTGGAGTGTGGGCAGACGGATAGAAAGATGAGAGAGACTGGACAGTATAGCAGTTTGAAGAAGAAGGTCCCCAGTAGGCTCAGATGTCTGTCCACTTGGTCTCCCATTGCTGGGGCTGTTTGTGTAGGGTTAGGGGGTGTGGTCTCTCTGAAGAAAGCTGGGTTGAACTTTGAGGCTTCAAAGCTATGCAGCACTCCCTGTTCGCTTTCTCTACTCCCTGCTTGTGGCTCACGCTATGAGCCCTTAGCTTCTGTCCGAGCTACCACTGCTGCTACCTGTGGCCTTCCTTCCTTCATGGCTGACTCTAACCCTTGGGGACTGTAAGCCAAACAGAACTTCCTCCTACAAGTCACTCTGGCCCTGGAGTTTTATTACAACAGAAAACAAATGTAAATAGATGATAGACAGACAGACAGACAGACAGACAGACAGATGGATTCATAGATGGATGGATGGATAGATAGATAGATAGATAGATAGATATGAAAGATAGATACTGTCTACAATAAAAAGAAAAACTTAAAGAAAATTTTAATACAGGAAAGAATTGAATAAGAAAGTGATCCAATCTAAAGACAACTGCAAAATCTAAAAGTTTTAGAAGCAGGTTTTGATGTGTACGAAAATATAGCATGTCTTGGCTAGGATGAAATAAGGTCCTAAAATGTGAACCTTCCCTTGAGTTAATTTCTGGCAAGGAGACCACCATTAGGATTTTTTTTTAAACCTAGAACATTGTTTTATAAAGTTACTTAGTGGGTCGCAGAGACGGCTCAGTGGTTTAAAATGCTTACAGTGTTTTCGGAAGACCCCTATACAGTTCCCAGGACCCACATGGTAGCTCACAAACACCTGTAACTCAAGTTCCAGGACATCCGACACACTCTTCTGACCTCCTGCATATATACAATGAGCAGACATATACTCTCACACATGCATACACATAAAAATACAGTAAGTATATTTATGTCACTTACAAGACATGAATATCAAGAAGAACCAGATAAACCCCCGCTAAAGAGGCTGAGAGACAGGTGTGGTGGTGCAGGCTGTAATCCATGCTATTTGGAGAGGCTGGGGCAGGAAGATCGGAAGTTCAAGATTTGCTTAAGCTACAAGTCTGTGAGGGAAGGCACCATCATTTTAACATGTAATATTAAGATCACTGGAGAGGAACTAGAAAAAGATACCTCTGAGGGTTATCCCTCCCCCACTGACACATCACCTCTAAGCAGACCACTGACTTTCCTCAGACTGGATAAAACCGTAATACTGGACAAGAAAATATAGGTGGACTCCTTTATTACCAAAGGGAACAACACTTTTCTAACCATGATTCAAAACTCAGTGATAACCCCTGTGAGCTGGCTCCATCAGATTACATCAAGCAAAGGCGTTAGATGTCTTTCCCAGCCGGCTGCTCCACTCCCACCTGGCCAGCAATGCTGAGGTGATCCGGTTTCCTCTCCCCCACCCCCGCGGCTCTGTCTTTCGGATGGAAGCCACCCTAGTGGGTGTGTGGTCGTTTTAATTTGCATTTCCCTAATGACTACTGGTGCTAGCCATCTTTTCATGTCCTTATTAGCTATTCGTAGAATTTCTTTGGTAAATTCTATTTAAATCTTTAGCCCATTTTCAATTAAATTGCTAGATTTTTGAGTTGCTGCCGGAGCTCCTTATATAAAGTCCTAATGGAAATACTTTACCACCAAGCCCATGATTTGAGGGGTTTTTTTTTTTCTTAACTTTTGTTAAAATCGAGGTTATCAGTTTTCTCTCTTAACTAATACTATTAGGGATGAAGGGACTTGTTATCTAGTCCGAGGTCATAAAAAGTCCTGTTTTCTTCTAAGAGTTTTATATTTTTAGCTCTTTCGTTAGGTGTGGAGTGTACTTTATAATACTGTTTGGTGCTGGTGATGCAAGGGTCTACGCTGACTTCTGCCATGCAGATATTTGATTATCTCACGGCCATCTTTCAGACTGAAAATGTCTATCCCGCCTCCCCACCCATCCACTGAACATGTGAAAATAAACTAAACATAAACACATAAAGGGTTTTATTCTTGAACCTCAAGCCCCGCCCTGTTCTCCACCTTTATGCCAATCATTTTGACAGCTGCAGTTCTGACATCAAGGACGGACCCAAGTCTTCCAACCACAGCCCCCTTCACAGCTGTTTTTGGCTATTCCAAGACCTTCATGTTCCCATACCCATTTTATGGTTAACTTGACAATTTTAGGAATGAGGAGAAGTACTGAAGGTTTTTTCTTTGTTTTAGGTTGATTTGTTTTTTTTTTTTAGATGTGTTGATGCAGTGGCCACAGAGGCCAGAAGAGGGCACTGAATCCCCTGGAACTGGAGTTACACACAGTTAGGCCCCTGGGGTGAGTACTGGGAACAGAACCCTGGTCCTCTGCAGGAGTAGCAAGTGTTCTTAAGTCTCTCCACCCCCTGGGGTAGAGAATATGATTGAATCAGGAAGTCAGTTTGGAGAGAGAGGCTGTCCTGATAGTGCTGTGTGTTTCTGCCACGTCCAATGACTGTGGCTTTTAATTCCATTAACATGGAATGGTCTCTCCAACTATGTGAGTCTGTGCTCTCCCTGAGTAAAATTTTAGAGTTCGCAATGTACAGGCATTAAACGCCAACTCTTGCTATCCATGTGGGTATATAGGTGTATATGTATATGGTAAGTATATATGTGTGTTACTTGTGTACAAGACATATGCATATCTCTATGTAATATATATATGGTGTACATGTATCACATACATACATATATACGGAATTTGTGTGACAATATGAATCTCGAACACTGTCTCACTATTTAGAATTATGACTAACTTGAACTGATTATTGTAGTGCAGAAGTGTTTTTTAAAAGGTACCTTATCATTTAGAGATGCAGATTAAAGTATTTACTGATGAAATTGTACATCTGAGCTATACTTCACAGTAATAATGTCAGTGGGTGGGAGGGCTGGAGATGTCAGGAGACCAGGCTGACTAAGCACTGACCGCAGCTGAAGGTGGGTCTGGGATGGGGAAGCCTGTAGCTGCTCTGTCTACACTTGTAAATGTTTGCCATGTCCCACAGGGATGGCGACTGTCATGGGATTTGGAGTGGAATCACCTTGGGCCCTTCTTTACATGTCTTGAATAAACACCTCCGCTTCCTTGTTGCAGAGAACCTGACGTAAGCAAGATGTCTGGCATCTGCCCAGCATATAATGTACATGCCTGTGACTATTCCTAGTTGCAGGCTTGGTCCTTTTTTGTGGGTTCTCCCTCAACAGCAATGGTGGGAAGATTGAGAGAGTATGGCAATGATGCATCATGGAAGTGCAGCTGGACACCCATTATGAAAAGAACTATCCCTAAATAATGAGGCTTATTGCCTTAGGAAGGAAGGAAGGAAGGAAGAAGAAGAAGAAGAAGAAGAAGAGGAGGAGGAGGAGGAGGAGGAGGAGGAGGAGGAGGAGGAGGAGGAGGAGGAGGAAGGTGATCAAAGGGAGGCTATGTCCATGAGAGGTTTTGTATATACATGCAAGGTAGAGACTTAGGGAATAATCGGGAATTGAATCCAACACTAACTTCAACCTCAAAACTGAAGTCTTTGGCTGAGGAGCTGCTCAGTAAGTAAAGTGCTTACCTGAAAGCCCGAGGACCTGAGTTCAATCCCCAGCATTCATGTAAAAAAAAACAGATGTGATGGACGATTGATAAAGACAGAAGAGACCACTCAGCATGGACCTCTGGCCTCTATGCCCATACATTTATACGTGTGTGTGTGTGTGTGTGTGTGTGTGTGTGTGTGTGCCCACACTGATATCCAATATCCAGACTCCTTTTCCAATCTCCAACCTTAGACCGAAGTCAGTGCATCCTACACAGCTCAGGTTCATGACTCTCTGAGAACTCTCGTTTTCTCTGTGATCATTTGCAAAATCTCAAAACAAACAAACAAACAAACAAACACCATCAGTTTTGCCCCCACACACAGTGAAACCCAACTGCTGCTGAGGGTACCGTTCTTTTGTGGGACAGCCTGTACCACACAGCCCTCCCAGCAGCCTGCTGCACGACTCTGAGTGACAGCAATCAGTTCTCACTGCACTGCATATGTAAAGTCTGTCTCTTACTTTTCCCTTAAAGCAACACATTCTTGCACATAGTAGAACTCCGAACAACATCCAGGTGGCTTCTACTCATGATAAGCGTTCCCCTTTCTCCAGCTAAACCCCAGACAAATCTTAGCGGCTCTGTCCTCTCCTGTGTCTTTGCCTTTGGTCCTGTCCTTCCTGCCAGAGGCATGGAGGCAGACCTAGTACAGGAAAATGCAGCCTGTGCATTTCCAACCGCCGGCAAGCGGTGACCCCATGAGTAAAGCAGGTCCCCATGACGGGCCCCAGACTGCAATACCATTCTCAAGGCCAGCGCTAAATCTCTGCTCCAGAGGGCAGTTAGAAAATGGAAAGTGTAGCCCTTAATTGAGGCAGACGTACTTTATGTACCTGGGCCTCTCCTGATCTTTTCACCATGAATAGCTTGATTTACATGCGCCATTAGAAGCAGGTGGCCTGGACCAAAATGTCAATGCTAACCATGACAATAAGGAGAGCTGTCACTGACTAAGCATTTGTCTGGTTCTAGAGGCCAGTGAAACCTTTCCACCAACTCCCATCTTAATCCTTCAGTTACTTCAGGTTGGTGTCAGACTCCTCAGTGAGGAGACACGGAGGAGCCCACAGAGGGACAGAAATGGTCCCAGAGTCACACAGCTGATAAGGTGAGGGCCAGGGACATAAAATGGGCATTGCACTTCTCTGTGGGGCCCAGCTAGTAACCCCCAGCTACTCATTCTTCCTTTCCCACCAAGACACTTTCTGGTAGGTGTGACACACCCATGGAGAAGTGCCTCACACAAAGCAACAGGAAAGGCTGTCTGAGCCTGACAAAAATTGGTCCCGTGGTTCTTCCCAGTTGTAGCATGGATAGGAAAAAAGTCTGGTTAAAGGACGTCTCCCCTGCTTATCTCGTCCGCACACAGTCCCGGGGAGAGCCATGATGAATGGCTGGCACACACAGCAAGGTTGATAGAGCACCAGATGTAACCCCAAGAAGCCATGGAGACAGCTCAGATCTCACAGGACATGGAGCTGGTTTATTAGCCCACAGCTAGGCGTCTTCTCCCTGGCTTGTTTATAGGGACCTCATGATTTGGGGGAGTGGGCAACCAAAAGCAAGCAGTCTGGTCACTGCCATCCGTCATGATCACCCCAGGATGTCTGTAGAATGATGGGCAAGGGGGAGTCATGAGGTCTGGCCCAGACTGCAATCCACCAGATATGAAAACCAATTGCTTTCTCTAATAAATTTCTAACAGAATCCATAGAAATAACAAGGCCAAGGAGAAGGGAACGCCAATTTGCTTGATTTGATTAGCTCCTTCTTGGGCGGTCCAGCCTCAGCTTCTTTTCATTAAAATAAGGGCAAATTGAAAACCGTAAAAGAGCCTTTTCTTATCAGACAATAAACGACCTGGTAGATTCATAAGCTCCAAAGCCCGCCAAGGAGCCAGAAGCACCCCCGGCTGGTTGTACCAGCTCTTGACATCTGAGACCAGTGGGTCCCAGGAAGCTGCTGCCCCAAACAGCTTCGTCCGGCAGGGGTTATTCATTTCTCTAAATCAGAGAAGACACAGCTGATAGCATCATCCAGCAGCGTGCGGTCTGCTCGGCCCATCTTCCCTAATCTCTGTGAATACCTTCTGAGAGACCAACACCAGACAGCTTCGGGAAAAGAGGCCTTTCAGCTAAGGGTGCCAGGTGCCCCTCTTTAAGGCCCAGATGGCTTTGTAGGGACAGTAAGCCAGGGTTAGCAGGTCTTTCAGAAGTCCCCAATGGAAGTCCATGTGTGTGTTCTCCAAGGATCTTTAAATGCAGGCTGCAAACCACAGTTTTGTTCATCTAAATTGATGCCAGAGGTCACAGGGTAAAAAGGCTATGGGTTCTTGGGGGTGGAAATGACCAGGAGTCTGTCTAGAGTGGGTCTGTGAGAACTCACTAATGCCTTGTGCCTGGAGCTCCCACAAGGTCTTCTAAAATTTTGATTATGACACCTGGTGATTATTATTATATTTGGTTAATGTTTACTGAGCAGTTGTTACAGACCAGGCTCTCGTGTGGGACACTCTGGGTACCACCTCCTTGTCTGCACAGCTTGCCGACTCTTGGGGCTTCTGGGACAAAGGTGGGAAGGAATTCCACAGTGAACTGGCATGCTTGCTGACTGTTAGAAGTAGGTAGCGAGAGACAGGCAGCCTGAGGACTGATCCCAGGACCTAGCATCTGGGCAGAAGTGGGGTGAAGGAGCCTGGGCAAAGGTTTGTCACTGAGACAGCAGCAACTCTTAGGGACTTGGGGAACATGCCTCACCTGGTAGAGGGCAGGCAGGAAGTGACAGGGCCTAGAGTGGACAATGGAGCCAGCCAGACCCAAGGGGGTGGGATTAGTTCTCAATGATAAAAGACTCAAATCAACAAGGTTGATCAAACCACAAACTGCAGGGAGGGAACAGCCAGGCCTTTGAATTTTAATCTGAGTGTGACACAAACCACAATTAACCTAAATTAACCCAATTGAGGCGGTTTTGGGTAGAGTGGGGCTTATGCCATCCCCAGGCTGTGACACACAAAGTGTAGGGATTGAAGGAAGAAGCTACTGTGCAGAGGAAGGTTGGTAGCTGGCATCGATGTCTGAGCATGTGCAAAACAAATTGTTAGCCCGATGCGTGGGGCTTTCCCCTCCATCACCAGGCCCGGTCCATTCTTGGGGTGCTTTCTGTCTTTGCTGTCTATTTTATTCAGTGCCTAACTTAGGAAGTGTAATCTTTTCCCCATTCCTTCTAACAACTTCAGGGATCTGTCACCAACCCCGATAATTTCTCTTAAATGCTAGAAAAATTGTCCCTGTGGTTCCTTTAGGTCCGTTCCTAAATTCTTTTTATTAATGAGACTTATGAGTGCCAAAATGGAGCCTCAATTTCCTTGGTAACAATACTCTGAAAAAAAAGTGATATTCAGGCAGAGAGCAGGCACCCTTCAGACAATAGGGGGCCATGCCTCCAAGGGGTAAGGGGAGAGCTTCCGGTGGGCCTGGCTTCTGTCCATTTTCTGGCCATACTTCTCCTATACACAGGGAAGAGTTGAGAAGTGGAAGAGAGGCTGGAGTTGGCGTGTCTGAGTTGGGTTCTAATGTAGCCTGGGTGGGCCTTGAACTGGCTCAGGCCAAAGACAAGCTTGAAGAGGGAGGAGGGCCTCTGGAGCGACTGCAGTGCTGTGCTCCCCGGTCTTCTCTTTGAGCCACACCCACTGCGTGACGTACATCTGTCTCATCTATCTGCTGCTAGTTCTTCGGCCTCCTCGCCCTGGCCCTGTCTGACTTGTAAACAGCACGCGTACTCCACAAATGCTTGCCGAACAGAAAAATAACCAAGAACAGAAAGGAACAGAAAACACGACTCCGTGTTTGGAGAATTCGGTCAAACAAAAGGAGCAGAGGGGACAAGAAACATCAGCCGCGCAGTTTCAGATGCAGTTACAAAGGAAATGAACCTTCTAGTCCTCGTGCTCGGTGCAGCCCAGGCTCAGGTGCCCCAGCCCCACAGGGCATCAGGAGCATCATTCAAATGCCACCCAGAGTTTGCTTCATGCTCTACCCCAGCGCATCTCATCTGGCCAAGTGCCTTCTCGGCGGAGCCCGGCGCTCCCACGGACCCTCACCTGTCACATCCCACCACCGATATTTTATTAATAATCCAATGTAAATCTGGGAGAAAATTAATGTGTCATCTCCTCGCAGGAAGGACTAAACATCTCAATGTGAGGGTCTGTTGAAATTGTCATTTATCATTAGCACGCAATTCAAGGCAAGCTTCCCACACTCTGGTGGGAGCTTTCGAGACAATGAATCTCGGGGAATTAGCCTCTGGTCCAATTATTCCTGCTTCCCCCCACCTACCTAAGAGATAAATTCTGTCTCCGTGGGAGGAAAAAAAAAATTAAAAAGAGAAGACGAGAAGGAGGAGGAGGGAGCTTGCGATTCTCCTTCCTGGTTGAAATCAATTTTTTCTCAAGGAGACAAGGCAATATTCATTGTGGGAGAAGGGACTAAGAAAGCCCGCTAAAGGCCAATAAATGGAGCCGTTCCGATGAAAACTTCCTCAAATCAAATGTAGGGGAACTCTTAATGGGCTTTGTTCTTCTTTTCCATAATCCATAACTATTAAGAGAAAGATGGGCAAGGAGAGGGTACTGTAAAGGGATTGCTGTGTAAACATCACACGGAATTCAAATGTCTTCCAGGGAGAGCCAGGGAGCACTGTAAACACTGGGCCCCTTTCACCCTAAACACCCGGCACCCATGTAAGCCACGACCATGGAGCCTGTCTTAGGCCCCAGGGAGTTTATACTCCAGGGAGAAATGAGGACCATGAACAAGCAGATTCATAAAAGCCAGTGAGCGCCACAAGGAAGATGGGTCATGACGGGAATTCTATATATTAAGGAAGAAATTTTTTTTAACTTTTTTTTTTTTTTTTTTTTTTTGCTTTAGTGCAGACCATAAAAATTCATTCTGGCAAAAGAGCCACATTCTGGTTGCAAAGTGATCGGGAAAGGTGGAAGGTGGGTGGTGGCTTCTCCAGGCCAGGAAGGGGACTTGAGCATAGGAGCCCCAGTCCTGTTCAGGTGACCCCACGACATGGCATGGCACCACGCCCATAGCTTCCAAGGGGCCTTGCTCAGCTACAGCAGGCAGAGCTCCGAATAACCATGCCTGTACCTCAAGGCTGACTGCACTACCTGCTCCAGTCCTGTAGGTGAGGTAACTAAGGCCTTAGAGTGAGGCTACTCTGGCAGGAAACACGGGCTCAGAACAGGAGTCCCTCTGGGCCTGCTCTCAGATGGGCTCACCTCCATTTGGGAGCAAAAGGAGACTCAGCCTATGCATGGCAATGGGCCCTGACAAGTCCATCCTGGCAGGCCGTGTGTCTCCACCACCACACTTGGCAAGCAGGATTGTTCCTGACCCTTGAGTCACTGTGAAGACAGAGATGTTCACTATGAGCTCAAAGCAGCCACACTGCTCTCCAGAAGACCCACCACAGAAGCAGGGTACCGAGTGTCTCTAGGTGACATGTGGGGCTGTGGTTTGCAGCTGGACCTGCACAGATCTGCACGGTGCAGAAGAGAATCGTGTCTGGCTGCCTGGCCCATGTCACTGCTTAGTATTCTTATCTGGGCCGACACCTCTGCTTCCTCCCATCATTCCGCCTCTAAGACCTGCCTATTTATAGCTTCATACCCACCCAAGAGGGAATATGTTGTTTTGATCTGCTCATGAGGGAGGCATCTATTGGCTTCATTGTGTGGACTTGACTGCATCCCCACAAGTTGAGAGCCCCTGCCTGTGTGAGACTGGATCCTTTCTTATAGCTCCAACCATGACCCCGTCCCAGGCTCCTAAGGGTCCCTTGGTCCACAGTATCTGACCAGCAGTGGGTATAGAGCTACGGGAGTCAGGAAGGAAGCCACACAACAGGCCTTGGTGGCCACCGGAGCCAGCTCCTCCCCATTTAGCCTTGTTTCCAGAGACTGTGACTGACACCGGAAATCATCTTGGCTGCCTCTTACCTCTCCTGGATCTTTTGGGCTTGAGCTCCCAAGCACAAGAGCCCTGCGTGGTGACCTCGATTCACAGACTCTGACTCAGCCCTTCCAATAGCAATTCCCTCCTGCCTGTGAGACAGCTGCCCCTGGTGCGCAAGCATTGCCGGGGTTAACACAGAACGGGAATGGTGTGTTTACTGGAGCTGATGGGCAGACTTGGGACATTTCCCAACAAGCCAGGAGCCTTTTTTTGCAAAGGATACTCTGCCTTGAGAGCACTGTAGGATGGGTGGCCCAGAATAGGAGCTGATGAGCTCAGTAAACAGGATACAAAGGCTAAACAGGGCATAAAGGGTATATTTCTGGAGTCTGGCACCCTAAAGAAAATCAAGGGCCAAAGAAACATGTCCAAGCTGGGGACTGCTCGCTCCTCACACAGGTCTTTTCCTCTCTCAGCCCCAGCGACTCCAGTCCTCATGTCTGCCCTTATCTCTGCATGTCCTAAGTGCTCAGTCATGGACCTCCTTGGTCTTCCAGGAAAGTTCTGGCAACTGCAGCCTCCAACAAATGGTTTCATAAACTGTGATGGTTTGTATATGCTCTGCTCAGGGAGTGGCACTATTAGAAGGTGTGGCCTTGTTGGAGTGGGTGTGGCCTTGTTAGAGTGGGTGTGGCCTTGTTGGAGTGGGTGTGGCCTTGTTGGAGTAGGTGTGTCACTGTGGGCATGGGCTTTAAGACCCTCCTCCTAGCTGCCTGAAAGCCAGTATTCTGCTAGCAGCCTTCAGATGAAGATGTAGAACTCTCAGCTCCACCTGCACCATGCCTGCCTGGATGCTGCCATGCTCCCACCTTGATGAGAATGGACTGAAATCTGAACCTGTAAGCCAGCCTCAATTAAATGTTGTCCTTATAAGTGTTGCCTTGGTCATGGTGTCTGTTCACAGCAGTAAAACCCCAACTAAGACACATACTTTAGGACTAGGAGGAAAGCCAGGCCAGATAGTACTTTCCCTCGACGAGGGACCACAGAGCTCTTCGTTCCCACATCAGCTCTAGCAGGGTCTGTAGGATCGTGTACCTCAGTACCCTTGACTCTACTGCTTCAGAGCCCAAAACCCGCTAATAGATTCATGAGGTCAAAGTAGTCCTGTTGATTCTCCACTTGGACCTTAAAGAGTTCTTCAGCGTTTGGGGGTCCCAACCAGGTTCTCACAACACCCCAAAGAACTATTCGATGGGACTCATCGGATCTAACCATCTGTCTGCCGTAGTCTACGTCTGGAGCTCAACAGCCATCTGTTTCCTTCCTTGTACCAACCTGCACCCAATTTTTTTTTCCAAAGATTTATTTTTGTTATCTTTACTCATTGTGCAAAGTATGTGTGTCGGTATGAGTGTATGGCACCTGTGTGTGGGCGGCCAGAAGAGGGCATCAAATCTCTGGAGATGGTTTGAGTTATAGATGGTTTTGAGCTATCTGACATGGGTGCTGGGAGCCAAACCTGGGCCCTCTGCAAAAGCAGCTAGTGAGTGTGCCCTTAACCTCTGAGCCATCTCTCCAGCCCCAGCGTTTCTGTTATGAACATATACTGCTCTGTTTTATGATAAGAGAAAGTGGAGCTGTAATTGCAAAGCTACCTCTCTAAGCAGGGCTCAGTTGAGCTCTGCCTCCATGTCAGTCTGTCCCCCTAGGCCTCTTTGCTTGGTCTATTGCCCTTAGGCCCCACTTCCTTGTCTTGTCTGCTCCCCCTAGGCCCCACCTCCTTCTCTGGTCTGCTCCCCCTAGGCCCTGCCTCTTTGTCTGTCTGCTACCCCCTACACCCTGCCTCCTTGTCTGGTCTGCTCCCCCTAGGCCTCCCTTCCTTCTCTGGTCTGTTCCCCACAGGCCCTGCCTCTTTGTCTGGTCTGCTCCCCCTAGGCCTCCCCTCCTTGTCTGGTCTGTTCCCTACAGACCTTGCCTTCTGGTCTGGTCTGCTCCCCCTAGGCCCTGCCTCTTTGTCTGTCTGCTACCCTCTAGGCCCTGCCTCCTTGACTGGTCTGGCGCCCTAGGTCTGTTCCTATTCAGTCTTCTACTCTTTTTTCCTTGGCCACCACCGAATACCAACCACATGACCCTCAGGCCCATCAGTTCCTATCACAAGCGTTAGTTTCTTGTCTCACACTCTTACACTGTGTTTTCTCTGGTCCCTGAGCCCAAGACCCTATACTAATGACAGCCCAGAGACCAAGGGGTCGTCACACAATGTCGAGGAGTTGCTGGTGCCTGGCAGAGGCAGGGTTTGGTAGCAGAAAACATCCCTTGCTCCCTCTCCCACGCTTTCACTGTTCTGGGGCCATCTTCATCCTTCCTCCTCCTGAAGTCCGTAGGGGCCTTCTTCTTGGTTCCCTCCACCTGTCCCCTCCAGAGTTGCCTGCTTACACTGCCTACAAATTCACTTTTAATGGTTCTGTGAGGGGGTCATCTTTGGGCCGGTGGGCTGAGCCTCCCCATCTGGTCTCAGCTTATAGTCCCACCTTGCCTTACATGTCTTGAAGCCCTGTGACCCACCCATCCCTACCACCAGCAGAGCATGCACTTAGGCCTTGGTGTCCCTGTGTATAGTGTCATACAAACCCAAGAGCCCCAGGAGTCTATCCATTGTTACTTCAACCCCTGGCCAAAGCCCCAAATCCTGTTTGGTTGGTTCTCCAAGGCCTTTCTCCAACAGTTACTAGTTCTTCCCCTTCCCACCATGAAGTTAAACATCACTTCTCTGATACCCCTCTGCCCACCCTGTGGCACAACCTGGTACCCCAGCCCAGCTCTCTCTTAATTGTCTCTCTATGTTATAGTCGGTACTATTCCTGCCTGCCCAGAAGGTAGGAAACCTTGATTTCATTCCCTCATCTCCAAAAACATCTCTGGTAGATCTGGAGGTGACCTGTATCCCCAAAAGGGCTGGCAGGTACTAACCGGTATATATCAGAAACTGTATAGATCCTGTCTGATTCTTGCAGTGGCTCATGGGTAGGAGAGGTTATTCTCCTATTCCTCTCAAAGATGGATCCAGAGAGGCGGATGGTTTCAAAAGCTCACATAGAGGCCCTCGTATTACACAGGATAGGGAGGTCTGACCTGGGCATGCATTTTGACCACATGGCCTTTTCCAGAAGCTAAGATGTACAGAGCCTCACTCAGAAGCCCACCCTGAATGAAAAAGCCTCATCCAACCTATGCCTTTGAGAAGAGGCTTTCTGGGTAGTCGAAACACCCTGGGCTTCCCAACGCCGTGTTCAGTCCCTAATCATGGACACTCTTGGTCCTGCCTTCCAGAGTCCTGGACAGCAGCCCCATTCTACAGACCCCTCAGGATCCACCCCCGACTTTTATTAGTTATGGGGAGAATTGAGCTGCAGGTGTTTGGTCCACAGAGACCTCGGCACCTCCTCTCTCCAGAGCTCATAAATCAGAGCCTCATGGTCTAACAGCTACGATGTTCCCCTAATCATGTTACTGCAATGTTAATAAGGCTATTTAATGCAACCGGATCCTTCTAAATTGTCACATAAAAATTTGGTAAATGTCAGACACATCATTTAATAGAAAGCAATGCTTTATTACCAGGGGATCTGGGTGGCCGAAGGGAGAAGCAAAGAGCCCAAGCAGGATGACCTCAGGCAGGTGCCAGGAGCAAAGCATTCCCAGCATGGGCTCACCTCAGGCTCTTCTTCCCTGGCAGTCAGCAGTCTCCCTCAGAGTCTACTATAAGTGAGACACAGGGTAAGGGTTGTTGGACAAGGGCTGGGGCTCCCAGGGAATGGGAGATCTGATCCTCAAGCAGCAGATGGTCTTGGAGCAAGTGATAACCACCAGGTTTCCCCAGTCCCTGGCCACTTCTTGCAATGCCCTTGTTATAGAAGACTATTGCTCCCACTTGAGGAGAGCAAGACAGCATGCAGGAATACTGCCCACACAGAAGCATTTAACATGCATGTGTGGGGCTCATATAACCAAACTGGCTCAGTCAACTCTTATGGAAAGACAGAGGCGGCTGCACCCATGTGGAAACACAGGGACATGGAGACATAAAACATTGAGCACGGTCTAATGTCTGACAGGGAATACAGACAAGCTGCTCTCACTGGGACGGAGAGATAGCTTGATTGGAATGCCAGCACCCACAGAGAAGGCCAGGTCTGGAAGGACGCTGCTTAGTTGCCATCTTCCAGGAAGGATGTTTAGCCAGCACTGGGGGAGAGTGGGTACCAGACTTCCAGATTGAGAGTGCTGCTCTGAGAACTCAGAGCTGAGCAGAAGTGTGTGGTCCTGGGCCTGCAACCTCTTTCAATGTGGAGACAGGTACAGAGACGTGAAGTGGGACATCCTGTTGTTAGTCCTGAGACATACCCTGTTTCCATGGAGTCTTTAACTCCAGGATCCTAGGACAGTTTTTGTTCCCCTCTGGTCATTAAAGCCCAGGGTGCTTCTCACTTCTCTGAACTCATTAACATCACCTTGCCTGGGGTACCCACCTCAGCACTCCTTACGGGAGACTGGACAAGCTCACGTATTCTTAGGATCACTCTTCTGAGGCAGACAAGTCCAAGCTCCAGAAACCCAATGCCTTCAAATAGATGTGTCTAAGGAGTGTGTGTGTGTGTGTGTGCACTTCTGTGTGTGAGAACATGTGTGTGTATGCATCTGTGTGTGTGTTTGTGTGTGTGTGCATGTGAGTGTGGGTATGAGAGTGTGTCTGTGTCTCTGTGTGTTTCTGTGTGGTTTTGTAAGTGTGTGTGTGCATGCGTGCATGTGTGTCTGTGTGTATGTGTCTCTGTGTATACAGGTGTATGTGCATGTGGGTGTGTGTCTCTGTGTACATAAGTGTGTGTGTGTGCATGTGTGTCTGTGTATGTCTGTGTGTTTGTGGGTGCACAAGTGAGGGTGCATGTGTGTGTGTGTGTGTGTGTGTGTGTGTAGGGGGACTGCCTTAGCCTGAGCGCACCCATGTGGAGGTCAGAGGTCAATGATAGGTATCTTTCTCTGTTGCTCTTCACCTTATTTTTGAGACAGAGTCTCTTCACTGAACCCGAAGCTTACCACTTCATCTAGATTGGCTGGTCTTAGGAATCCTCTTGTCTCCTCCTCCCCAGACCCAGGGGGTTCATATACATACTGCCATGCCTGGCTTTTACATGGGTTCTGGGGTTCACACTCGGGTCCTCATGTTTGCACAGTGGGAACTTTACGCAGTGACCTACTCCCCAGGCCTGTTCAGGCTTTTGATGCAATAATGTCACGTACAAAGGCATCCGGCCACATTCATAGCTATCCTGGGCCACAGACTGCACACACCCAGCTTAAAGGAATAACCCTGATGCTTGCTAGTGTCAGACAAGTTCCCAGGACACTAGTGTGGGAAAGGAGTAGCAGAGGAATCCCAGGGAGAAGAGCAGAGAGGTGACCACAGTCCTGCTTTAATGTGCTGCCCCATCCAGCAGGCTCTCCGTGGCCCCTTTGCTTCCAACCCACTTGTCTCAGACAAGGAGACTGGTTCAGGGAGGCCGGGTCAGGTCACCATGCTTTCTGCCATTCAAGGCCATGGCAGTGAGGATGTGCCTCCCTGGGAGCCGAGTCTCGGGGAAGCAGCCTGTAGGCTGGCAGGAAAATGCCACTGTAGTAGGGGTGGCAAAGTGCCACTGGTCCATCCAGGAAACACAAAGAGGCTGCCATACAGGGCCCTGGCAGAGAGCTGGGCAAGGACAGCTGCCGTTTTTAACTACCCCTACAGTGAGAGGGTAGACCAACCCTCCAGCCTTGCCCTTGATAACCAGCTGACCCCAGCTCAGTCTCTCCACACTGCCAGCCCGCAGGCACAGAAGAATCTCGGATCTGGTATGCTTCTCCAGAATGATGATGCTGTTTAAAAATAAAGCCAGTACGCGGCAGATTTCCTGTAAAAAAAAATCCTTAATTTTAGCAAGCAAAAATAGTTTTAGAAATCTGTTTTTATCTTGGATTTCAGTGTGTGTGTGTGTGTGTGTGTGTATGTGTGTGTGTGTGTGTGTGAAGACAACCCACTCCGATTTGGCCAGTTCTCGATTTTTACGTCTTCCTTTTGAGTACAAGTGAAGCCACCTCATGATGGAGCTGGCTGGGACAGAGCAGGGCACGTGCACCCTGGCTAGCTAGTCCAGGCTTGCCAAGTTCATTGACCGCTTGTTCACAGCCTGACCTTAAATCGCCGCTCTATTTCCAGCTAAGGTTAGCGCCTCACCTATAATAAAACCATCTCTAGAGGACCCAGAGGCTCCCGTTACAGGCTCCAGCCTCCAGTTTCCAGAGAGGCCTGCAGAGGTGCCATGGGGCACACACAGGCGCGCATCTGTCCTGAGGTTTGAGGGAGTGACTCTGGTTATAAATGGGCTGTAATCATCAAGTACTCACAAGCTCTCTGACCCTCGGGGCTGACCAGGCCATTGGGCAATCTTCCACCCAACTCCTTAACAGGGCCCAGAAGATGGGATGGCGCCTTCATTAAATCTCCCACAGATGCGAGCGGAAAAACTGCGATCTAATAAAGTTAAATGCATCTAATAAAATAAAATTTGAGATTAAAAGGAAGTTGTCTTGCATATTCATGAGGCACGTGAATGCCGAGAGAGAGCTTCTAATCTCCTTATTCTTGGGGAGCTGAGAGTTACTGCACACCAGGAAGGGTTCTTAGCAAGGCTCAGTCCCACAGAGGCCCGAGCACCCCGGAATCCACAGAAGGAGTACTTACTGCTGTCACTTTTCATTACCATTTATTCTGCAAACTTTCCTCCCTGTAACCCCAGCAACCCCCTATGCATTGTGGGACAGTGACTGCTGGTGAGCCATAATCCTTGGCTTATATCCTATAAGCCTAATTTATAAGCCACAATTACTTATATCTGGTCACGAAGGTAAGAGTTACTTCCTTCATGAAGTCTTCTTGACCCCGTGATGACCCAGTATGTGTTTTCCAAGCAGCCTTGCTCTCCCTGCCTACCATCCATTCCTAAAGCACGAAGATTCGCATGTATAGGCACAGGGATGTGTGTGCACATGTGTGCAAACATGCATGCATGTGTGCACACACACTTACATGCATGAGTAGGCACAGGCACACGGACACACACATACGCACACTGCCCTGTTGCAATCTCCTTCCCCTTCGAGCTGTAAGCCTAGCAAGGTCAGAGACTGGATCCGCTTTGCCATGACAGCCTGGCATATACGTGAAGAAATATTCAAGTCATTAGATCATGAAGGGGCAGTAGAGCCCCAACTTGTGGCTCATGGTAAGATGCACCAAGGGTGGTTTGTAGGGCTGGGGATAAAGGAGGTGTCCTCCCCAGCAAGGGAAGGAGACTCAAATAGAAAGAGTTTCAGATGCAGCAGAGAATGCTGTGTGTGTCGCAGCACTGTGCTGGATTCTCTCCACTGCTCCTAGGCAGGCGAGGCACCAAGAAGAGGGAGAAGCTGGGCTTAGGAGGATGGGTGATCAAACAGAGACAGAACATGGGAAACCAGGATTAGAGCCAGCCAGCCTGCTGGCAAGCTCCTCCATGAGGCAAGAAAGTCAACGGGTCAATGGGACACCACCGAAGGCAAAGGGGATTGCTGTGCAAGGAGTTATGAGGTGTCCATGCCACAGGACAGTCCCTTGGAGCACAGAGAAGGCTCCTCTGGAGGGGCCGGCATTCACGACCCCCTTTAGCCCAAAGGATGCAAGCTCACCTCGACCCAGGCCCAGATACTATTTCAAAGTGGGGACATGAAGTGGGACATGCAAGGACACGCAAGGACATGGTTCCAAAAGGCGCCTTAGCCCATAGTTGACAGGGCAAAGGAAACCAGCCGGGAATGGGAAAGGGAGGACAGGTCAGGAAGGGATTAGCTGTGCTGCACATGCTAAGCCTCTGCCTCCCTCAGCAAGCACATCCAGACATATAGCTCAGATCCTCATAGCCAGAAGGTCCAGAGAGCTGGGCCAGGCGATGAATCATCACCCCGATGGGGACAGAAAACATCAGCTTTGCCGGTCCCACAGCCTGTCTGACACAACACGCAAGGGATTTTCCCGACAGTATCATCCGTTTGGCTGATGGCCCTGAAGTATTTCATTTAGCTGGAAATCACGCCTGGTCCATTTCCCAGAGCCGGCTGACATTATGAGAAGCCTGTGTGACACGCCTGCAGGAAAGCCACTCAATAACCCCAGCACTTGCAGTCAGGGTCCCACGACCCTCACACAGGAGCACAGGGCCAAGATGGCTTCTAGAGCAAAATTGCTGCTTCCTGCTAGGATGGACTCATCACAAGCTGGTGGTCTGTGTGTGTGTGTGTGTGTGTGTGTGTGTGTGTGTGTGTGTGTGTGTGTGTGGTGTGTGTGTGTGGTATGTGTGTGTGTGTGTGGTGTGTGTATGTGTGTGTGTGTTAAGATGGGCTTGTAGCCAAGCTAGTGTGTGTGTGCATGTGTGTGTGTGTGTGTGTGTTAGGATGGGCTTGTAGCCAAACTGGTGTGTGTGTGCATGTGTGTGTGTGTGTTAGGATGGGCTTGTAGCCAAGCTGGTGTGTGTGTGTGTGTGTGTGTGTGTGTGTGTGTGCGCATTAGGATGGGCTTTTAGCCAAGCCAGTATATGTGTGTGGTGTGTGTGTGTGTGTGTTCATGGTTTGAAAAACAGCTTATCACATGGCACCAAACCATCACAGATCCCCCTAGCCATTCTGTCGGCTTTCCCATTCCCTTCCTGGATTTAACCCCCTCACTGGACCAGGAATTATTATCTACAAACTATTCCTGGTGACTCTAATGCAAGATCTATGGCCCTGACTCCACAGCCAGTGAACAGCAAAGCTGAGAGATTCTGACTTAGTCTATGAATTCAGATGCCATGCCCTCCACTGTGGTCCATGCCCGTGTCCCAGAACCTGCTTTATGGTGTGTCGCTCTGCCTGAGAGGTGTTAGGAAGAGATCAAGTCTCACAACCAAGGGCACCTGCAGAGCCATCAGTGAGCCTGATCAAGCCAGCCCAGTTCTGGAAGAATACCCTTCCCAAGACCAAAGGGCTCTGTCGCTCTCTGAGTCCATCTCTGGCTTGTACGTCAGCATTCTTTGTGGCACAATCTGGAGGACTTGGGTGTTCACCAGACATGCAAACGAACAAATGGGTGAATGAATGAACAAATAAATAAACATCATGCCTGACTGAACACTCTCACCTAAGGCTTCAGGCGAGCGCTACCGTGTCCCCCCTGTCGCAGGGCACTTCCCATCACTGCGGCCTCTCTTACAGAATTCAATCCTTTCTGAGTTGCCTCTAATGTTCCGCATGACGGCTTCTGAGAAAGCCATGCCATCAATTTGTGTTGGAGACATGAAGATGTCCAGCACTTCCTGCCTCTGGCCCTGCTGCCTGGCAGACTCCTTGGGGAGTTCTCCACTAGAACACACTCTGATGCTAAGTGACGACAAGACCAGATGAAGGGGAGGGACAGATGTGCCATAGTCTGTGGGGTGTGAGGCCTGAAGGGTGGGAAAGAGGAGGTGGCATGGTTTTAATGATTACAAGTCTTTCCTCAGACACCATCCTACCATGTCTCCCTGCTCTTGGACACTTCCTGTCTGTACCTGGAGTTTGGAGGAAGTCAAAAGTCAAAGCTGGACCTATGGCATTGGGCTGAGAAGATTAGAAATGTGCTTGGCTCTTAGCACATAGTTTTTTTTTTTTTTTAAGATTTATTTTTATTTTGTCTTTGAGTGTTTTGCCTGCATGTATGTCTGTGTATAACATGTATGCAGTGCCTGGAGAGGCAAGAAAAGGGCATCATGCCCCTAGAATTGAAGCTACAGATGGTTGTGAACCACCATGTGAGTGCTGGGAACCAAACCTGGATCCTCTGCCACAGGGGCAAGTACCCGTAGCCTCGGAGCCATGTCTCTAGCCCTGTGGACAGGCATGTGAGCTTTGGAAGCACTCCAGTAGGGTAATAGCCATTGGCAGATGTGCTGGGCTGGTGGCACAGAAAGGAGTTCCTTTTCCCCTGCTGAGCTCAGACCAAGCCATGTCCTTCTAGAGTAACTAGTGACCTTCTGAAAGGATGAGAGCCATAGGGCTGAGGCAGCCCCTGTGCAACAATTTGAATTGCAACATCTCCTCCTGGAGAGAGAAGAGAGGCTCGCAAGCCCTTAGAAACTCATAAGCCTACAGGAAGCTCCCGAAACCTACAAGATTCAGGAAGCAGTCAACTATTGTGTAGGAGAGAGACTCTTCATAGGAGCTGCCTACAGTTTGGGCAGGGAGCTCCAGAAATTTTGTGTGTCACCACCCATGCTGGGGTGGGTTTTTTAACAACTGCCAGACACCCCCATGCTCCTGTAAGATGTCAAAATCCACTGATTCACCAAGCTAAACTTGGATAAAATCATTTATTTGGTCTATTGTCAATGCCCGCTCTGGGTGGTTTTTCATATCTTCCCAAGGTCTACGTCACATAGCACCACTGGTACCCAGCCATTATCAGTACCACAGATCCTCTGTGAAGAGCAGCTGCATGGCCCTTGGTGTGGGTCACCGTAGGATGTGCAGCTGAGGGTGGTCTGTCTGAGAATGGAGCACCCATAGGGGCAATCTTGATGCGGATACCTGTTCCCATCCAATACATGGCCCACTCTCTGCCATGGGGGATAAGATATGCTACCAATACTGAGACACCTGAGTGTGGCATGTTCTTAGGGGTAATCCCAGGGTGGCCACGTTCCTCCATGTGACTGAGTGACATGCTTCCTTAGTGACTAGAACCCACCAAGAGAGTACAGAGCACTCTCTCCCAGTGGCCGGACATATAGAACTCATTGGAATTAGACATATGGGATAGAACTGCAAACAGGTTCTGGTAACTGTTATACTCCCAGTTGTGGGCAATAAGACATACAATGGAGTCAACTGTGGGCATGCTGTCTGTCCAGAAAGGGGTTGCCACAGAAGGCAGGAAGCATGAAAGAATGGCTTGCAGATGTCAGGTCCACATTAGTCTCTGATCTGGCAGGAAGAGACAGACAGACAGACAACAGACAGACAGACAGACAGAGACAGATAGAGAGGACATGATGAAGATACCAGCTTTCCTATAGCCGAGGGAAAAGGAGTTTAAGTTGCATCCATGCTGAAGAGCCACTCCTGGGATTCAAGAACTTGAAGCTCATGGGAGAAACAGGACTGAGGTAGGGGAAGAGTGTGAGGCATGTGTACCAGAAGCTGTCCCTCAGACCTGACCTTTAACTCAGGAAGGAAAAGTCTGTCATTCCACATGTGTGAAGGAGCCCAGGGAAAGTACGACAATCGGGGATTGTATGACAATCAGGGATTGTTCTCCATCTGAACTGCTAAAACTGGGGAGGGCCTTTTAAAAAGAAAGGAAAGCTGAAGAGATGGAGAGACAGTTTGGTCTTTAGAGGCTCATAACCAAAATGAAATGAAAGCTTCTCCCAGGCTGACCTAAGACTCTGCAGGACAGGGAGGCACACGGGGCCTCACTCTGAGTGCCATGGGAGTGGAAGATCTGAGTACTGTCTTATCACTCCTCAGACAAGAGCTGGAGAATCTGAGACAGTGCAAAGGAACTCAGTCCTTGATGGACAGGTCCATGGGAGCCATTAGGGATGCCCAGGTACCGCCAACTGAGGTTCCCAGGGGACACTATCTGAGTTCCTCTAGGACTAGATGGCAGAGGAAGGGCAGATATTACTGAGAGAACTAAGGGTTCTGAGGGTGGTGTTCTGGATAGGGTTGTATTTGTAGAAAAGCCAACAAAGAAGTCAATGCATGCAAGAGAGGGCAGGAAGACCATGGGAGCCCAAGGTTAGGGGGAACAGAGGAAACCAGTGTCATCTGGACATGTCAAGACCTGCACTCACGAACTCACGGCAGCTGTGGTTGTGTCTGCAGGACCGCACAAGATCAGGACAGCACAGCATGGATGGGGATGGGCTCATGGGCCTCCACCCCTCACTGAGGAGTGGCTGACTGACGGCTGCTGAGGAAGGAAGAGTTTTCTTCAGGGGTGTGGCCCTTGGTAGGTTGGCCATATGCCCATGGACACCACATGCATACATGCATATGGGAACACTAGTTAGACACAGTGTTTTTTATTTAAAGAAGGGGGGGAAAGGACATGAAGTTGATGGGGACATGGGGGCATCCTGAAGGAGTTTAGAGGGGTGAATACAATTAAATTGTGTTGTCTCTATGTATGAGGTGCTAGAAGAGAAAATACAATCACTGCATTAAAAATGAAGGTGTTAGGGATAGAGAGATGGCTCAGCTGTTAAGAGCACTGGCTGCTCTTCCGGAGGTCCTGAGTTCAATTCCCAGCAACCACATGGTGGCTCGCAACCATCTGTAATGGGATCTGACTCCCCCTTCTGATGTGCATTAAGACAGAATGTTCATATACATAAATATGAATGAATAAATTGAAAAAATGAAGATGTAATTCATCAGGGACCTTGTGACTGTTCTAAGCTTTAGTGGCTTTGGTGAGCCCCATAGTAGATCGCCATGAGAAGGATGGGTCTCAGACATATTCACCATGTAAGCAAACACCAAGGCCATCCAAGGGAATGAAGCTGGCCAAACCAGACAAAGGAATCACTGGGACAGGTGACCCAAGAGTTAGTGGGCTACACAGGGAGCTACTTTCTCCAGGTATACTGTGCGCCATTTCTAGGAGTGATGACTGTTCGTTCAGGACTCTGTCAGGAGTTTATTATGGCCAATGACAAGGCAATAGATTTGGCCTGATGTTTGCCCAGAGACTGTGCTCAGAACTGGGGAGCTGACTTGAATGGTTGGCACAGCAGGCAAGAGCGTGGCCCTACTCCCCCTCCATCCTAAGCCAGGCTGAGACATCCCATAACAGTCATCCCTGCACAGCATGCTATCAACACGTCAGGGGAGGTGTGCTTACTGGGGTGATAGTGGTATGACCATTGTGAGTGAAACCAACTGCTTTCCAACTGAAATGAAGGTCCCTTCCATGGAGAGAACTTCCATGTGGTACTTTGAATCAAGGCAAGAAAGAAACTGTGACTACAGAGATCACAGGCCCTAGCAAGGAGGCGCTGTCACTGTTTTGTTAAAGGGATATGATGTGCCTCTCAAAGTGCCTTCCTGACATGTCTGCTCACACTCAGAGACAGCTGCTGACAGTCTTGGTTGTGGAGAAGAACGTATTTTCTTCAGTGGGCAATGGTTACTATGGAGATGAATAACCACTTTCTTGAGACTTTCTTAAAGGTCCCAGTTCTCAGCCATTAGTGAGAGAGATAGTGGGACATCAATGCACCCCCTCCAAGGCTGAGGAAGCCCTGTAGAAGGTATCAGGCAGAAGAGGTGGAGTGTTGTATAGCTATGCCCTCTGAATTCAAACATTTCCTCTCAGGAGCATGGAGACTCACAAGACTCTAGGATCTTACAAAACTTACCGAACTAAGAAGGCTAATGAAAAAAAGATTCTTCCAGAACTTACATAAGCAACAAATGGGGGAGAGCCTCTCGGGTGGAGCTGCCTGTGGGCTGAGAGGAGTTCCTGGAATGTAGCTTTCATGAGCTCTCATTTGTCTGCAATGCTTCTTGGTAATGCCACTGCCCAAGCAGACATGTTCATGTAAGTGACCCTCGCTCCTCTTCCTTTGAGTGACCTCAGTAAAGTCATTGCTTCAACAAGCTAGATTTGGCTGAATTTCTTTGATCTGTTGCTGGTGCCCTATCTGGGGTGAATAGCCATTTGTCTACATTGCCTTAGGGAAAGTCACACAACTTTGTTTTTTCTGGACTTACAGAGAACAGAGGATGGATGACAGCCCAAAGACAGCAAGAGACAAACTCTAAGTGGTCTCCAAGAAGAAAAACGCTGTCTTCAGAGCCCAAGGAGGAAAACTGGCAGGACAAGAATCTTCCCAGCATGCCCTGCTTTCCACTTGTTCCTTCAGACATGAAGCATGAGGCTCTTTAGAGCATGTCCTATTCTTGAAGGGCCTGGAGTTTCTACCACAGCAACTCAGAAGTGGTCTATTTCAAACCAAAGGTGCCTGAGTTGCTCACTCAATGCATTTCTTAAGCCCCTTCAGGGTATCATGTGCGGATGAGCCGTTCTCAAACTTGGACACTGGATAGGATAATGTCAGCTCAGGCAGCCATGACAAAGGATTCACACTTTGATGGGTCTGGGGGGCAGAAGTCAGAGATCAGGGAGCTGGGAGATTCTTCCTCGTCCTTCTTCTGTTCACCTCCTTCCTTTTCTAAAATTATCTACATGCACACATGTATGGGCATGTGTGTGCAGTGTCAGCAGGTCCCCTGGAGCTGGAGTTGCAGGCGATCATGAGCTGCTTAGTGTGAGTGACGGGAACTGAACCTTGATCTTCTGCAAGTGCAGCACTTGCTATCAACCTCTGAGTAATCCTTCCAGCTCCTGATAGATTTTTCTACGTGAGGCTTCTTTCTGGTCCGTACACGGCCACCTCACTTCACCAAGTCCTCACAAGGTGCGTGAAAGAGCAGGAGAGAGCCATGTGCTCCAATCCTTCCCACTCTGATCTCATCAGTGGGGCCCTGCCTCATAGTGACACTTAAACAAATTACGTCAAAATGCCATCACATAGGACCAGGGATGCTCAAACATTCAGACCATTCCACTCATTGAGTATCCTTCATAAAGATCTGCACACAGACTCACAAACATGGACGCTTGCACAGAGACTCACGCAGACTCACAAACGCACAGACATACAAACACACAGATCTACACCTATACACAGCCCACTAGGACACATTCGTGTCGGACAGCTGAACCACAATGCTCTCTCCTCAATATGCTCAACACCAATTACCTTCTTGAACCTGCCCACAGATGCAGACACTGGAAACACAACATCCAGCTGAGCGTCCATAAGAAAGGGCAGCCAACAGAACACCACCACAGTGTCAAGCAGCTCACGGGGAGACACTCAGCCTGTGTGAGAGAGTATCCCTTTTAAGCACGTCCTTAAGACTCATCTGTGTACAATTAGCACAAAAGGCCTTGTTAATAACAGGGCTGTATCGCTGTTGTATTTGAAGCTGATGTCACTGTTGGATGTCTCTCAAAAGGCTTGAAGAGGCTCTTCAATAGCCAAGGTAATAATGGCCAGAAAAGCCTCATCAGCTAACACCCTCCAGAATTACACAGACCAATGGGAACAGACCAAACACACTAACCTCACACCATTATTGTGCTTGGGAGGCAGAGACACTGTTACCAAGTTACCTATAAGAAAATATGTAGCAGTTTGCTATAGTTCTTTTTTTCCCCTTAAAATGTATTTCATTTTCAATTGTGTGTGTGAACATGAGTGCAGTGCCTATGGAGGCCAGTAGGGGGCATCCTAGGGACAGGAGCAGAACAGCAGATGCTGCTGCTGAAGACACCATGAACATAAAGGAGCAGAAAAGAATTGGGGGTTGAGTATGGCATTCTGCACCCTGACAGGGTTTCAGTTACATGGGTGAATGCACCGATCTAAGCCTACCAATAGTTTACTCAATGTCTGCACCTCTCGCTGTATTTAAGGTCTGTTGAATGAAAGAATAGCTAAGAACACTTGAACTCCAAGACACAACTGTGACAGCTGTGTTTAAGAGTGAAACATGTTTGACTCACTTTGGGATGCAAGGTTAAAACAAGATAGGTGAATGGATGGATGGATGGATGAGTGGATGGATGGATGAATGGATGAGTGGATGGATGGATGGATGGATGGATGGATGAGTGGATGGATGGATGAATAGATGGATGAATAGATGGATGGATGGATGGATGGATGGATGGATGGATGGATAGATAGATAGATGGGTGGGTAGATGGATGGGTGGATGAATGGATGGATGGATGGATGGATGAGTGGGTGGATGGATGGATGGATGGATGGGTGGATGGATGGATAGATGGGTGGATGGATGGATGGATGGATAGATGGGTGGGTAGATGGATGAGTGGATGGATGGATGAATAGATGGATGGATGAGTGGATGGATGGATGGATAGATGGGTGGGTAGATGGATGGGTGGATGGATGGATGGATGGATGGATGGATGGATGATGGGTGAGTGGGTAGATGGATGGATGGATGGATGGATGAGTGGATGGATGGATGGATGGATAGATAGATAGATAGATGGGTGGGTAGATGGATGGGTGGATGAATGGATGGATGGATGGATGGATGGATGGATGGATGGATGAGTGGGTGGATGGATGGATGGATGGATGGATGGATGGATGGATGAATAGATGGGTGGATGGATGGATGGATGGATGGATGGATGGATGGATGAGTGGATGGATAGATGAATAGATGGGTGGATGGATGGATGGATAGATGGGTGGGTAGATGGATGAGTGGATGGATGGATGGATGGATGGATGGATGAGTGGATGGATGGATGGATGGATAGATGGGTGGGTAGATGGATGGGTGGATGGATGGATGGATGGATGATGGGTGAGTGGGTAGATGGATGGATGGATGGATGGATGATGGGTGAGTGGGTAGATGGATGGATGGATGGATGGATGGATGGATGATGGGTGAGTGGGTAGACGGATGGATGGATGGATGAGTGGATGGATGGATGAATAGATGGATGGATGGATGGATGGATGGATGGATGATGGGTGAGTGGGTAGATGGATGGATGGATGGATGGATGGATGGATGATGGGTGAGTGGGTAGATGGATGGATGGATGGATGAGTGGATGGATGGATGGATAGATAGATGGGTGGGTAGATGGATGGGTGGATGAATGGATGGGTAGATAGATGGGTGGATAGATAACTGGACTTGTGATAAAGCAAGAAGGACCTCTTAACATTCTGTATGTTTAAAGATCTTTATAATAAAATGTTGTAAAGGGGGGTGGAGAGGTGACTCAGCAGCTAAGAGTACTTGTTGCTTTTGTAGAGAAAAAGAGTTCAGTTCCCAGCATGCATGTTGTGCAGCTCACAAATGTCTATAACTCCAGCTCCTGGGGATCAAGAGCTCTCTTCTGGATCACAAGGGCACTGTACACACACACACACACACACACACACACACACACACACACACACACACAGAGAGAGAGAGAGAGAGAGAGAGAGAGAGAGAGAGAGAGAGAGAATAACAAACAGATATTTTTTAAGGCCATGTAAAAATGTTGCAGAAAGTATTGGAGATTTGTCAAAAGGGTGAAGCAGCCAACACTGACTGGGCTGGAAATCCAGGAGTCCAGATGGACAGAAATAAACAAGTGCATAAATAAATAATGCAAGGCAGCGCGAGCCTTCAGTGTGGCAGGGCACACTAAACAACAAGCAAATTTAGCAAAATCACCATCTGGCAGACATTAGAATAATTGATTCAATAAGAATCATCAATGGAAGCTAAGAAAAGTGGGCAAAAGTTTAATGAAAAATAAGGTGTTTATACAGACCCAGACGGTCCTCCCACGAGATGTGAGCTAATTACAAAGTGGGGAAACATTTGCGTTTACACCAAAGAAATGGGCAGACTCCATCTTAACAAGGTTGCAGAGTGGACATTGCACTCGGCAGTGCTGAGCCCAAGACACAGTGAGGAACTGAGTCACTTTTGTGGGTCCTACTACAGAGGCATGACCTCTTTATGCAGAAGCCCCTGGTCACCCAGGGCAAAGCAGGTGCCACAGAGAAAATGCATCAAAAATGGCAGTGCCGGGACCGGAGAGATCACTCGGGGTTAAGAGCACTTACTGTTCTTTCACAGGACCCAGGTCTAGTTCTCAGCACTAACATGGTGGCTCACAACTGTCTGAATCTCAAGTACACACACACACACGCCAAAACACACACTTGAGCACGTGCACACACATGTGCCATACTTGAACACAAACACACACATATACACGTGTGCTCATGCGTGTGCACATGCACACACAAACACAAATATATAAAAAAGTGGAAACACAGCTTAGCAAATAACTCTACATGTAACGTGTTTGCCATACATGCCCAAGTTTCTGAGTTTGATACCCAGATATCATGTGAAAAAGAAAATGCATGTACAGTAGTGTATGATTGTAATTACAGCTCTGGAAAGGAGATAGGTGGATCCCTGGGGCTTGCTGGCCACACACACATAAACCTGCCCACAAACAATAAACTCCATGTCCCAGTGAGAGAGACTACCTCAAAAATCAGCTACTGAGGATGACACCCTCATCTCATGTGCAGACACATCCAGACACGCAACTCTACATGCATACATATCATACCTGTGCATACATATACACACATGCATGTTCCTGCACATGCATACACATACACAAGCATGAACTTGCACACAAGCACACACATATGTACCTGCATACATACAAACATGCATACACATATCTTTATGCACATAAACATGTACGTGCACTTACATGCACGCACACATAGCCATGTAGATCTGGATACATACAAATATGCACACATACCTTCAAACACATGAATACACACATGTCCAAACATGTATGTGTATACATGCAGACAGATGACAGACAGACAGACACAGATACACACACACACACACACCTGTACACACACAGGTGGGGAATCTGGGTAAAGTGCATACGAGAATTTCTTGTTTTGTTTCTAGAACTTTTCTAAAGTTTTCAAATTACACAAAATTAAACTTTCTAAAAAAATCAAAAGGCCACAGACTGTCAGAATTCTCTGGCTTTGACCAATCTTAACTGGTCCAAAACAGGGAGGCATCTCTGACTAAGAAATCCCTGAGGACTGAGAACTCTGGGGCCATGCACCCATCCTGAGGAGAGTTACAGTTGCAGCATGAGTTGGTGCGCTGTGAAGCAGACAGGTGGCGCTCTTGAGCTGAAACCCGTGGTTTCTGCACACATCACTCTAGCTAGTTCTAACAGATTGTCGCTGACAGAGGACTGGGCTTCTCTCAGAGAGCGCCAAGGAACAGACCTGACAGCTGCCTCCCCCCCCCCACAGCTCTGGAACCACCATCAAAGACGCAATTAATAAGCCAAGGGCGAGACTCCTCTTTCTCACACAGCTTCAGATATGAATCAACCCCAAAGTGTTAATAGATCACGAGCTATCTCTAGGACCAAATACAATTTGCATTTGAGATGACATCTGCAATATTTTAAAAGCTCAAGTCTAAAACAACAAACTTGGCAGCTTTTCTGAGTAGCAATTAACGCAGTGACTAATCCCATCAAGGAGACAGTAATTGGCGTGGAGATCTCCCCCTCACACCAGCGGCAGGTTGAGAAGCTTAATCCTAACCTCTTTTTAACAGTGTAGACTCCGGAGCTTCTCTGCTCATCGAGGAAACAAATGCAGTTATTAAGGACAAGGGTAATTACCCTCCTGCTCCAATAACAACAGCAAAGGACTGTGTAAGCGGCAGGTGGGCACAGGGTAGCCTGGATCACAGGGAAAACTCTATGCAATAGCCAGTCCTGGTAGGTGATGGCACCTCTGCCTCTGTAGCCCCACTCAGGGTGGAGGGTCAGCCCATGTCCCAGATGCAGCTTCCTCTGCTGATCTACTCAGGGAAGAGGGGAGTGGGACCAGAACACAGTCTGTGGATGAGCCGGACAGTGTGGGTAAAACCCTGCCGGCTTACACTCCATGCCCTCAATCCTGTTTCTTTTTCCAAGCAGATGTTCATCCCGCATCTGCTGGCTTCCCTCCTGTCCTCCGGGCCCTTGGCGCACACAGAGCCCTCAGTTTCCCCCTCTGAGCCACAGCAGCACACACAGAGGGGCACACACTGACTGCTTCCTGCAGGCTGGTGCCCTCTGTGGAACATGTTCTGAGGTGCTAAACATCATAACCAAGATGTGGGGAGGAAGGGGTTTTATTCATCTTGCAAGGTACAATCCGTGGCAGAGGGAAGTCAGGGCAGGAACCAGGAAGCAGGGCCAAAGCAGAGGCCATTACTTACGCAATCTGCTCTCTTATACCCCCGGGGACCACTAGCCCAGGGTGGCACCACACAGCAGGCTGGACCCTCCCATATGATCATTAAGTAAGAAAATACCCCCACAGACTTGCTTACAGGCCAATCTGATGGAGACATTTGCTCCATTGAGGTTCCCTCTTTCCAGGTGACTCCAGTATGTGTCAAGTTGGCAAAACCCAACCAAGACCCAAAGGCTTCTTGAGACTTTCACCTGATGCACCCTGGGTCACCTAATGCATGAGGAGACTGACGTTCTAGCAAGGACTTCCCAAGGTCTTGGGTGCTCATTGCTACTCAGTATCTATGAGGTGATGGTAGAGAGGGGCCTTCTCACCGTGTACATTTCAGCTCACCGTAGAGCTCCCAGTGTGGTCTGGGATGTATCTTCGTTAACAAATGAATGGGTAGCCATGAATAAATGAGCGTACACATGAGCCAGCGATCACAAGAACAACCCAGCCATGACAACCATTGACTACAGCGCTTGTTAGAAAAACAAGTGGAGCTGGAAAAACAGAAGCCAAGCGATGTCAGCTGTACCTGTGCCACCACCCACGGCCGTGTGCTATTGGCCATGGAAGGACCAGGAAGGAGGCAGGGGGCTTCCATCTCTGAAAGGACATGGCACCCCATGTACAATAGATGAGCCAGCACTTAAGTGAGCATGGACACACACCCCCTGCAGCTGGCACCCTTACCTACTATCACTTAGTAACATCCTGGGTTTGGGTTAGCAGCAGAATGTGGGAACTGTTAGCTGAGGGGCTGTCTGGGGCTGGGAAGGTGGGGGAAGTCCTCCATCAAAGTGTGGGAAGGGCTCGGTTCTTATGAAGATGGGGAGAGTTGTAAGTGGATCTCAAATCCTGAAGGAGAATCGGAGAGAGGGAGAGAAAGGAAGGAGAGGGGAGGAGAGGAGGGGAGGTGAGAGGAGGGGTAGAGGAGAGGAGGGGAGAGAAGGGGAGGGAAGGGGAGAGGAGAGGAATTTGGTCAGGAGAGGGAGTAAGGAGGGCATCCAAAGCAAGGTGTTGTGGATATCCCAGTCCCAGGCATCACAGGAAACAGGGCTGACCCTCAATCCACTCACTTGAAATGGAGCCCATCTCAAAGGTGGGTACTGAGTTGCTGGTGACAGTGCAGGATGAAAATGGGTGGAGCTTTTAGACGTTCGTGAATTTGCTTCCTCGCAAAGCTAGGAAAGAGCGAGCAGCACGTCTCTGTCTCTTGGTTCACTTTGCACAGAAACTCATTGCCGTTCCTGTCGCTCACGTGGCACCTCAGACGTTTGCTGGACAGCCCTGGTGTCACGCAGAGGCACCTTCTACCGCAAACGTCTTCTTTCCAATTACAGTGAGAGCCCCTTCGGGGTGGGTACTGGGAATTATCCATCCCTGAGCCCTGTACAGAGCCCAGCAAGGCATCAAAGGCAGTCGATCTGCAGTGGTTGCTAATGCAGATACTAACACTGCAGTTACAAATCAAGCCACGGCAGCTCAGAGCTTCCTCGGGGAAGCCCATCCTGAGGCTGCTGTATCTCACACAGGTGCACTCAGGTTTTGTAGAAGTACCTGTCAGGGTCATGGAAGGGGAGCCAATTTCTATCTGAGTAGCAGGAACAACCAGAAACTCAGGCTGTGGAAGTGTACAGCCCACGGAAACCATCCACAGAAGGCTCTCTGGGCTGGAATTTATGGGGAAAAATGTCTCTCCACCATCCACTGCCCTTCAGATTGACAGAATTTGAAGACTGGAAGCAGTTACTATTGGGAAAAGAAAACATTGGGAAACCCCACGTTAGGAAATCAGACAAAAACGGTGTCAGTAAGTAGGGGGATATAGAGACTGACTTTCAGAAGCCAGCATCATGCAGAAATCCCACCTGCAGTACAACAAAGGTGAAGTATGCAGGGATATCCTTATTGTGGTACGTGTAAAACAGCTAAGGAAAGAAGAAAGCTTGCGAGCTACCACCAAGCATGGGTAGGCAACAGTTGTTTTCAGATGAGTGACTCGGTGACGGAAGGAGGCCAGCTGTCCCCCGGCTGATTTACAAACTGAATCCCATACCACGGAGCTACACAAATCAATGCTAGGAGTTCACTCAGGAAAATAAAATTTAAGTGCATCTTGGAAGACAAGGAGAAGCAGAGGTGTCACGCAGGTGTGTCAGAGGCACAACTCCTCCCGGGCACCGAAACAGGGCAGCCATAATTAAAGCAGCAACTCCCCTGCCTCAGATATGGAGCAGGAAACAAAATGTGGGTGGTTACCCAACTGCAGGCAGAAATTCAATGTAGGATAAGCGTAGCTCTCAGGCCACTGCAGAAAGGAGTGCGTTTGGTTTGGTTTGGCTTTTTAATAACTGTTGCTGGGACAGTGGGCAAACAATCTAGAAGAAGATAAAATTAAATCTATACCTCACACCCAACCCAAGCATAAACCCCAAGTGGGTCAAAGAAGGACATAAAAAAGGAAACTAGAAATACAAGAAAATGCATCAATTTTAACAATTTGGGTGTAGAACCAAGGTTTTCGTACTGTATTGTAAAATTACAAACTCAGGGACAGAGAGAGAAATCAGTACCGTATAGCTACATAAAAATAAAGACAGTAGTTATGCACAATAATACAAGATACGAAAAGAACACAAAGAAAAAGAATTGAAAAGGTATCACAGTACAGACTGAAGGACACTGGAGTGGTTACATCAATGCGAGAAAAAGTAGACTTCAAAGCAAAGAGGTTACCAGGTGCAAAGGGGAACGCTGCGCCCAGACGCACAGCCACACAAAGCCACACACAGCTGAAAAGGCTCACTCCTGATCTTTGGGAAGTAACGATTACAAACACACAGGCACTAGATAACAGCAACAAAAACACAAAGAAGCGAACTGACCAAGTTGGTAATTCAACCGCAGTCCTTGGAGATTTCAAAGCTGTGATTTCAGTAAAGGATAGAAGAAATAAAATGCTGACAGGAAATGAAAGGAGGCCTGGGGCACACAGTTCACACACAAACACACCTAGCGCGCGTCTCGGGATGCTGAAGGAGCTACCCTGGGTTTGGACATCATTTTAAGCATGGGAGTCTCTAAAGAGTATGGACACAGGGTCTAACGATCTTCTTTCTGCACACACTCAGGGAGATGGAATCAACAGTTCACAAAGACACTGTAGCACCATGTTCACAGCAGCATTAGATACCCGAACATAACGGTGACATGAGTCCTTGTCAGGGAATAAAGAAAGCATGATACACACATGCACACACACATAGATAGCATACTATACATGTGCGTGCACACACACACACACACACACACACACATTTACTAGAATACACATGAGCTTTAAACATAGAGCGAGTCTTTCCCATTGCCCCAGCATGGATGCTTATATGTGTTGGGGGACAATATGCTAAATTAAAGAGACCACTGAAAGAAGTAACAATGGCCTGCAGTGTCACTTACACATGCGACCGAAATCTCCAAATACACAGAGACAAGGAACTAAACAATCATTGCCAGTGGTGAATGCGGAAGGAAGGACGGCGTTGGGAGGGAGAGTGCAGGTTCCATCTGAGGCGCACATGTAGAGCATGACCAGCCCAGAGATCTCTGGATACACCACGAGGACCGCGGGTAGCGAGGGATATAGAACAGGAAAAGCAATAGTAACATTCTCAAACGATGTGTCTAGTGATGAACTTACGTATCTTGACTTCACAAAGAGCCCCCAACAACTTGATCATTAAAAAACAAGGAAAACAAATTAACAAAAGGATCAGAATAAGCATTTCTCCGAGGAAGATGAGCAAATGTTCACAAAAGTCAGCAGCCCTAGAGATGGGCTATCAAACCCACCAGGGGATATCACAGTGCACACAGTGGGGTGTCTCTGTGCACATAGTGGTATGTCCTGGTACACACAGTGGGATGTCACAATGTACATAATAGGATGTCTCTGTGCACCCTGTGGGATGTCCCAGTGCACACAGTGGGATGTCCCAGTGCACACAATGGGATGTCCCAGTGCACACAGTGGGATGTCACGGTGCACACAGTGAGAGAATGAATGTGTCAGTCAGCAACACTGGTTGAAGAATGGGACTCTCACCTCCCGAGGATGGATGTGTGAATGGGGGACCTCTATTTGGAGCAGTCCTAGCCTGGCCACTCCTTGACTATAACTACTGAGTTATCACATGCCCTGGCCATCACGCCAAGGTAGAAGTGAGAACTGTACAAATGTCCATCAACTGAGGGGTGGATAACGACAGGTGCTGGATCTGTACAACCGGATGTTAGTTGTCCGTGTTAAGGAACTAAGAGCGCTGGGAAGCTGGCTCAGCTGGTAAAGAGCTTGTCACAGAGCATGAGGACCCAAGCGTGGTCCCCAGCACTCACACAGAGCCAGACACAGCGGCTCATGCCTATGATCCCAGAGCTTCAGAGGCTGAGACAGGAAGATCCCGGCAGCTCACTGGCCAGCCTGTCCCTGAGCAGCTAGATGCAGGTCCCAAAGGTCCTGCATCTCTGTGACATACTCTGTACCAAAAAATAGGGTGGATAAAGCCTGAAGAATGACATCTGAGGCTGACTTCTGGCCTGCACACACACACAGACACACACACATGCACACACACACACACACACTCACACACAGACACACAAACTCACACATAGACACACACTCATACTCACACAGACACAAACTGACACACACAAACTCACATACAGATACACCACATGCACCACATGCACACACATACCACATGCACACACACATTCATATACAAAGACACACTCACACAAACACACAGAGACACACAAACACACACAGACACACAAACACACACAGACACATACTCATATACAAACACACACTCACATACACAAACTCACACACACACAAACTCACACATAAACACACTGCATGCACCACATGCACACACATACCACATGCACATGTACACACACACACAAACTCACACACACACACTCATATACAAGCACACACTCACATATATAGACACACACATACACACACTCAAAAGCACACATACACATAAACATACACACACACACACACACTCACATTATAAAGAAATAAAGTTCCAATAAATGCTACAACCTGGATGGACCTTATAAAACATCACACTAGGGTCAACAAGACGGTTCCATGGGTAAAGGTGACTGTGGCCAAGACTGATAACTTGAGTTTGCACCCCAGGTCCCACATGACAGAAGGAGAGAACTGATTCTAAAAGTGTGTCACTGCTATGGCACACTTCTACACGTGTGCCACAGCAGATATGTTCATATGCGTATCTTCTAAGTATGTATATATGTATGGATGCATTATATATAATATACATATTATATATAATATACATATTATATATATCAAAATGTAATAAAAAGATGCCAAAAAGGAAGCCAGCTACTTATTGTATGATTTAATTTATACAAAAATTTATAGCAGAGAGCTGGAGGTGTCCCTCAGTAGGTAAAGTGCCTGCCAGGAGGTCGGGTTCAGATTCCTAGTGCTGCATAAAACCCAGGCCTGGTGGTACACAGCTGTAACCCGAGAGCTGGGAGTGACGATGACAGGCAGATGCCTGGAGCTCACTGGCCAGCGAATCAGTGAGGTCTGGGCTCAGTGAACCCCTACTGTAAAAGGTAAGGTGAGAGCAAGACACCCAACGTCTACTGCCAACCCTCATATGAACACACAGGTGTGCACCCAGATACACTCACACTCATGCACACACTCACACACACACATACATGCATGCAAGTACATATACACACATTCACACACACAACACATGCATGTACACACACATACTCACACACATGAACACATGCCTACTTACAGATCCACACTCACACAATGCACACACCCACATGCACAGACTCACATGCATTCACACACTCACAAACACACACATGCAAGTGCACACACATACACATGCAAGACCTATACTCACACACATGCACTCACACACATTCACATACATGCACTCACACACACATGCAAGTACACATACATATATACACACAGGCATACACACACTCACAAGACATGCATCTACATACACATACTAACACGCATGCATGAATGCATATTCACACAGGCACATGCATGCACACACATGTATACACACATTTCCATGAATGCACACACACATGCATACACACACACACACACACACACACACACCACTTTTGTAAATTTAAACTAAATATTGAAGGTAAGTTGATAGCTGCCTAGAGTTGGGGGTAAGCCTAAAGCTAGGAAGACAGTGGGATGGTAGCTAAATGAAAAAGGCATCTTTCTGAGGTGACAAATGTTAACTAAGAGCAGGCCTTGTCTGTCATCATACTAAAACCCATTTGACATGTGTGCTTGAAATGTGTGGATTAGGGAATGAAGAAATGGCTGAGCACTTGAGAGCCCTGACTTCACAGGACTCAGGTTCAGTTCCCAGGACCCACAAGGTGGCTCACAGCCATCCGTAACTCCAGTTCCAGCACATCTGACACCCTCTCCTGGCCTCTGCGGGGACCCAGGCACACACCTGGTACACAGACATGCATGCAGGCAAAACACTCACGCACATAAAACAATATAAATAATCTAAATGGGTGGATTATACAGTAGATAAGTTATATCACAATAAAAACTCTCATAAAACTGTTTTCAGTTTGACAAGAAGCATGATGATCATAAAGTCCCCAAGTGTCACTTCATAAGATATTTATCAGGTTTTTAAAAAAAAAAAAAAAAAAAAAGCCAGAAAATACGGAAAGTGTAGGCGCCTGTTAGGCTGCCTGAATCATGCCATCAGTTAACGGCAACCAGGAAGGGGGTTAGACATGAGGAGCCTCCAGATCAGATGGACTGGAACGGCTTACATCACCTCTGGGGTGCTCTGAGCTATGCTAAGTGACCGGATCCAACCACAAGACAACATCAAACACACCAGAAACTACAGGGCATTCCACAAATACCATTATCCTCCAAAGGTTGGACACCAGGCGGAGAACCTGGCTTACAAGATCAAAGAAATGTCACCGTGGTTGGACTCCTGGAGCGAAATCCAGGACGGCAACCTCCTTTGTCTGCTATGAAAAACTCTAACGGGAGAATTGTTGGAATTTCTGTGAGAGACGGGGATTAAATAATGATAATGTATCAATGTGAGTTTCCAAGTCATAGGCGTTCTGAAAGACTGGGAGGGAAGTCCAAGGCGGGTGGGTCTGGGACCAGTCCAAGAGAAAGAGCTCCCACTGCCCCTAGCCACACTGTGGGGTGGGAATCTTGGGTGAAGGGGGAGCTTAGGAAAGGAAGGAGGGGAGACAAAAATCTCTCTCTTCCCCTGGGGGAAACCAGTGGGAAGTCAATAAGGAAGTGTGTGGAAATGTGGAAATGTATAGAAGAGGAGGTCAGCACTCAGGAGGGAAAGAGGGGTCTAAGGTGAGAGTGAGCAACACCAGAGGGAGCCAGGGAAGCCACACACAGCTCACTCTCCAAGGTAGTGTCATGCTTAACACACCAGGAAATGCACAGTTCTGCAGTCTAGAATGGGTGGATAGATGACTGGAAATACAGATGGAAACAGATAGATGGATGGATGGATGGATGGATGGATGGATAGATAGATAGATAGATTATATAATGATAGAGTACATAATGATAGATGATACATAGATAGATTACATAATGATAGATAGATAGATAGATAGATTACATAATAGATTACATAATGATTGATAGATTACATAATGATAGATTATATAATGATAGATAGATAGATAGATGATAGATTACATAATGATAGATAATAAATTACATAATGATAGATCACATGATTGATAGATTACATAATGATTGATAGATTACATAATGATAGATAGATGATAGATGATACATAGATTACATAATGATAGACTACAGAATGATTGATTGATAGTTTACATAATGATAAATAAATAGATTGATAGATAGATAGATGGTAGATTACATAATGATGATAATAGATAGATTACATGATAGGTTACATAATGATAGATAGAGTGAGCAGGCAGGCAGGCAGGCAGGCAGGCAGGCAGGCAGGCAGAGAGACAGACAATCCACTCTGTTTTCTTTCTGTCTCTAAAGCTTATAACACAATGCCAGGCAACCAGCCTGTGTTTAACACATATCTGCGAATGTCAAGATAATAAAATATTCTCTGAGATGTCATCAGAGAAGACGACTGCAATGAGATTTAAAAGGAAGGTCTGCCCGCGGACCAAGTCTGAACTTTCTCTAGAAACTTTTTTTGAGCAGACTTGATAATGAATGCCTTTCCATCACGACTCAGAACTGGAATCAAAACATTAACATTGCAGCTTGGCGGTCTGTGCGCGAGAGGCATCCCGGTAAATAATTCCTGCTTATAATGGCATGCTGTATGCTTAAATCTTACCCCAGACATGAAAAAGGACAGTTAAATCAACTTTGTCCATTTAAATATCATTTTCCGATATCTAGAACCCATCTCTTTATTGCTCAACAACCCTTAGCAATTTCTTTTGCCCTCATTTATTTCTGGTTCCCAGGGGACTCCTGTCTGATTTATTGGAAATTAGTTCTCACAGCTAGTAAATGCTTTAAACTGTTTTCATATAAATCACTCTAAAATCTGTGAGAACACTGGAGCTGGGCTAAAAATGATCTCTTCCAGGAACACTGAGCTCAGCCACACCCTCTGGCCTGCAGACGGACGGGCCTGACATTCCTTGTGGCGGCATCCTGGGAGCAAAGACACCAGACTCGGGGGCCCTCACTTTCCACTCCTATCTTCCATTTTTGGATAGTAATCACAGCATATTAGATACCAATATCATATTAGATATTGGCAAACCAGCTTTTCCTGAAGCCTGGGAACACCAGGGCACCCAGGACAATGTGAATGAGCCATTGATGGTGGGAGAATGCCACATGTCCTGTGTCCACTGGCTCGTGTCTGCCTCCATCTGTCAGGCTAGGTTCAGCTCTGCTAAAGTAATAGAGGGTTTACTTACTGCTCATACCCCATGGCCCTTGGAGTTCTGCTGGGGAGACTGGGCCTTGTTGTCTCTCAGAGCTATGGTGAAGGGAGCTTGACTGCGCGTACACTTTCAAAATGGTCAATGATGCAGGAAAAGGAAGATGGCAGGTAGGGAGTGAGACTCTGACTTTGACACTCTGAAAGGTGCCAGTGTTGCTTCTGTTCATCCAACATTAGCTAAACCAAGAGGCGCAGTTACTTCCGTTCATCCTCTAAACCAAGAGGCGCAGCCGCCCAAATGTCACAAGGTCAGGGGTCAGGAAGAATGAAAATCTCCCCACATTCAGAAGGTGGACAAAACCAATGGCCACCTGGCTGCTCAGCTCTTCTGCCCTAGGGTGGGTCAGGTGGCTGGTAAGTGTGCGTGTGCATGTGCGTGCGCATGCGCGTGTGCGCGTGCATGTGTGTGTTCTTGTGTTTGCTCCACCAGACATCTAAAAACCTTCCTTCCGTCAGGCCAGCACACAGGACCCTACCCCGGGAAGTGTGGCAGCTCCCACACAGCAGTGGGTAAAATGTCTAGCGCGCTTCATAGGAATCAATCTGAAAAACAAATGGTTGTTATCAGGGATAACTCCCAGGACTAGACAGAGCTCTCCAAATTGACAAAGAAAAGAAGCCTTGAAGGCACGAGGGGAAACTAAAAAAATCACACAACTCAAACACTCTCAGCAGAAGAGAAGAGCCAGATATTTCTCTCAGCCCCGAGCTCCTTCCGGGGCTGAGAGAAGGTGGGGTCAGGCGAGGGACAGCTGGAGCCAGGGGCACTCTGCACTGAGCTGGCGGCTTTTCTTCCTTCCCCTCTCTCTCTCCTGTTTTCAGAAGAAACCCTCCAAACGTTACCGTGAGACAGCAGGATAAAATGCTGGGCACGGTAACGAATTGCGCAAAGCACAGCGTGTAGAAATCATTTTTAAGCTGAGAACACCCTTCACGGACCAAAATGATCTATATGCGGACAGACAGGGCCCGTGTATCTTTTGGAGAAATGATAGGACCTTATTCGATGATTTAAAGAACGGCACTATAAAAAAAATAATTCCACATATAAATATTTAAATATAGTTTATTATATTCAATACCTGTCCAAACATAGCCTCTCTATAGATCTCTTTTTTCTCCAACTGCACTCAAAGCCCTGGACTCCAAGCGTACTAGGAAGAATCTTTAAAACCACGGAGAAAACTTCACCATGCTTTGGGGGAGACTGGGCTGTTTTTTAAAAGTAACTTACAAGAACTGAAAAGGGGTTATGTTTTGAGCAGATATTGACAAGAGAAGGGGAAAGTAGAGGGAAAGAATTTAGTGGACGTGTTTATTGCTTGTTTTCAGGTTCTGCTCCTAAAAAACATCGCTCCACAAGCCAGAAATAGCTCATGTTATTAGATACAGTTTTGTCAGCCTCAGCTACACAGTGATTTCCAGGGCAGCCTGGGCTACACGAGACCCTGTCATAGTTAGCTTCAGCTTGGCATACCTGAGAGAAGGGAATCTTGATGAAGAAAACACCTCCATTGGAGTTGCTTGTGGGCATATCTATAGGGCATTCTCTTAATTGCTAATTAAATGTAGGAAGGCCCAGTCCACTGATGGTGGCATCATTCCTCATTTTGGTCTCAGAGACTATAGATGGCATTAAGAGGAACCCGCAGCTGGTGACAGCTCGGGGCTGCTGGCCTCTTCCGTAAAATCTTCTTCCCTGCCCCGTGGGCACATAGCGATTTTCTTTCATCAGCTGTTCTGCTCTCCTCCAGCCAGCAGGTCCCAGGGGCCCGGGGCCACCTGCAGGGCTCACAGTGGATACAGTGTATCCACTTCTGTGTACACCGGAGAACCACCACCTGGACTCTACACTCGGGACCAGCCATCAAGTGTGTGTGTGAGCCTGGCTTGTCCCTCCCTCCCTCGGGCAAGCTCGTGCCAGGAGAATGATTCTGTGTCCAGGGTCGGCCCTTTATTGCTCATAAAGTTCTTTCCCCACCATTTTGTCTCCTCCTCCAGCCACAGAAGTTCCCGGAACTCTCCCGGAGTCGGGAGCACCAGCAGGTATGTGGCTGCAACGACTCACAGAAGATCATAAATTCCGGGCTGTACTAGGCTCTCCGGGGAGACATGTGACTTGAAAAATGGCATGCTCTCGGGAGAGCAAAGGCCTCTTTTTTAAAGGACAAGAGAAGGGGATTGTACAGGGAAGGGATTTAATTTTTTTTAAGTGTTTATTACAAAAGATGCCAGAGCCCTCAGAGACCTCTGACGTCATGAGGGTCTGAAGCGGGCCCTCAGAAACCTCTGACATCATGAGGGTCTGAAGCGGGGCGTTGAACCCCTGGCTGCTACCTGATCTGAGCTCTCTGGAGAAGGTCAAGGAGAAACTTGTAAATAGTCTACCCAGAGACTCCCGTGTGTGTGTGTGTGTGTGTGTGTGTGTGTGTGTGCGCGCGCGCGCGCACATGTGTACGCATGTTTTTATGAATACATGAGTGTACACACATACATGAAGACCGGAAGACAACCTCAGACATCATCCCTCAGAAATGACCCACCTTGCTTTTTGAGACAGGGTTTCTTACTGACCTGGAACATGCCAAGGAGGACATCTTGCAGTCCCTAGAGTCCCAGGGACTGGCCTGTCTCTGTGTCCCCATTGCTGAGGTTACGAGCATGTGTCACTATGCTTTGCTTTTTAAATATAGTTTCTAGGGATGGAATTCTGATCTTCACGTGAGCAAGGCCAACATTTTACTGAGTGAACAGTCCTTACCCCATCCCTGCCTCTTCCTCTGTCCCTCAGGAATTTCCTTTGTTCTGTGACTTTGGGCAGGTCCTGTAGCCCCCGCTAAGTCCACTTCTTCATCTTGTAAAGTTGGAGGCACAGGTCTCACTCAGAAGGCTGTGGAAAAGACTGACAGCTTTGAGTATGTCTATGAAGAGACAGGTCTGGCCCTCACAGCCAAGGCCACTGCCTTGGCTCAATGGCTAACTGTGGCCAAGGACATAGATCGTCCAGTCTGAGTCTCTGCTAGTCCTAGGCTGTAGCTCTCATACATTTGCAACTCCAGGAGTTCCTCCCCATAATGTCCCAGCATCCCCTGCCAGGAGATGTGACTTTGTCCCTTTCACCTTGGGGTTCGCCTATTAAAACCTGGCAAGCTCCATTGGAAAGAAAACAGAAAGACATCCCAGTGCCAGCAGAAATCAGGTGTCCACCTGACAACCAATAATAACCCTCAAGTTCTAACCATGATGACAACCAGTGAGCCACAAGCCACTGAGCCAAGATGGCGGTGGTCACACAGCCTTCCCACACAGAGTTACACAAATAGCACCCCTGACATCTTCCAGAGAGCTTCTACCAAGACTCAGCTTCCCTGCTGTGACCCACACTCCAACAAACTGAAGACAAGGACTTGTCCTAGACAGAGATGCCAGAGCACAGAGGCAACTTCTGCACCCAGGTAAATGAGCAAGTTCCAGACTCTCTGGAAGGGACCCCAGACACAGGCTATTCTGTCCTTTCAGACATCACAGGAAGAGAATGTCTTTTCTTAGAGATATAACAAGGCCAGATAATATCTCAGTGAGACTCGGGTTCCTAGGGGTGCTGGCCAGCCTTGCAGAAGCTGTCAGTGACAGAACAGATCCAAGACATCCCTCCCATCCGTTACCCCCCACTTCAGTCCCTCGTGCCTTGCAGCTGTGCCAGATGTAGAGAAAATTACATGTTCCCTGAAACTTAATGACCAAATTTAAAGCAATTTCCAACTAATCAGGGTTCTGTTAAGTTGCTTTTATTAATTTAACGGTTTTAAGGGCTTCACAAAACGATGCAGTTGGAAATCTTTGTGGTGGAATCTGCTCACTTGGGTGTGCACAGAAGGGATGGTGTGCCACCTGACCAGCCTGCCTCAGAACCAAGGACTCTGTAAAGACACCAAGTACGGCTTCTGGAATCACCTTGGTGTTGATCACCTAGTGTGGGGTGAACTAACATCCTTCTCCTCTCTCCATTCTGTCTGGGATGATTGACAGCTGGTCCTGTCATCTACCAATCATAAATGAACAGCATTTGCCATCAGAACCAGAGCATTCCCCAATAACTTGAATCTGCTGGACCTCCATTCCAAGCCAGGCCCTAGAACAAAGCGACTGAGTGTCCTACCGGGCGATTACCTATTTCAAACAGAAATAAAACTGCTTATTTCAGATCAAGACTGCTGACAGGCCTGGCAACCCTCCCACATCCAAGATCCCTTCTAGGCTGGGCTGCGCTCAAATGAAGGCAAACAAGCAGAATGCCAGACGTCTGCTAATGATCTCTGAATCCTGCAAGCACCGTGTGTAGTGTCTCATTTCAAAAGCTGAGTCAGAATTTAAAATCCATATTTTAAAAGTTACGACGTATTCCTAACTACGAAAATGTTGGGTCATTACAGAAATAAATACCCTCCACCTACAAGCTGTGTGACTTTAAGAAAATGACTCCACCCCTCTGAGCTGATTTCCTCACATATAAAACATGGCTGTCTTCCTTCACAGTGTGATTTGTGGGGGTGAATGAGTTGTTTAAAATGCTTGCAGCAGGGCCTGCCTCCCAGTGAGCGTATGGATAATATTAACTACAGCCATTATGTGTACTCGGAATAAATGGGCACTGTGACTGTGAGCTTGTGTTTTATGGCGTCTTCATAAGGCTTACTGTAGCTCTAAGTTTTGAATTGCAAAACAAAACACTTGTTTATTTTCCTGTAATAAAAACCACTCAAACAATTGGAGGCATAACAAGAAAAGCTTGGAATTCTTCCTCCCCACAACTATGATCTCTTTTTCAGAAACAATCACGGCCAACAACTTCACGCGTATATTCCCAGAGCAGTCTGTTTAACTTTGTTAAATTGCAAAATGCTTAATTACGTGTGTATGTATGTCTTTGTATGGATCTGTACTGTCAGTGCAATATCCAAAGAGGCCAGAAGAAGGCGCCAGGTTCCATGCAGCTGGAGGGACACATGGTTCCAGCCATCACATGGGTGCTGGCAACCAAACCCAAGTCTCCAGCAAGAGAAGCAAGAGATGGCTTAACTACTGAGCCATCTCTCCAGCTTTGTGTATATTGCTTTAAAATGTATAAATATGGGGCTAGAGATATGGCTCAGTTGTTAAGAATACTGACTGCTCTTGTAGATAACCTGGGTTTAGTTTCTAGCATCCATATGGTAGCTCACGACTCTCTATAACTCCAGTTCCAGGGGATCCAAGACCTTCTTCTGGTTTCCATGGGCACTAGGCATGTACATGGTGTACAGACACACACAGGCAAGACACGCATACACATATAAAACAAAATAAATAAATCTAAAAATAAAACTATACATATGCATATGATGTCACATGACTGAATGCTGGAGTCAAAAAAAAGTATGGCAACTAAAAGGGTCCTGAACAGACAAGGAGCAAAATGAAATCCAATCACACACATAATGATCCTGAGGGCTTTCTGGGAAGATTCCCCGTGTCACATCAAGGGACTTCATACCATGTGACATCAACAGGCATTGAATCAGCCTTGCTCAGATTCAAGACTACTGCTTGAATACATGAATTATCATGTTTCCTCTGTAAACATAGTTTTCTGTTCTTATAAAAAGCAAGCTCATAATCTGGGGCCATGGCTCCGTGGTTAGGAGCGTGAACTAGCTCTTGCAGATGACCTGAATTTGGTAGCTCACAACCAATTTTAATTTCAGCTCCAGAAAATCTAACACTGCTGGCCTCAGCAGGTGCTGCACTCATGTGGACATAATCATACACACACACACACATACATGTACACACATGCACACACACATGCACACGTACACATGTGTACACATGCACACATGTACACACACAAGCACACGCATGCTCTGTGCACACACATACAGAGACACACATTCACACACAATTAAAAATAAATATTAAGTGATTTAATTACAAAAGACAACAGTTTTCAAGGTTCCCTCCCATCATCCCCCAGCATGTGAGTATCAGCATCAAATTAGAACATCCTTGGATTGGGTTATGTTAAACTGCTTGATTTTAAAAATTGCTGTTTGATTTGCTGGCTTGAGATTCATAAAATCATTAAATGAATTTTGGCTTGGGTTAGGATGAAATTTTCAACAATTTCTAAACTTGTTTGTACTGTGTGTCTGTGCAGAGCAGTGTTTTCAGCATTGAGGGCTATAAAACCAAAATACCAGCCCACCTGAAGAACACCGACAGTGTCCTATGTCCTGCAGTGCAAACATTTAGCCAAGATTTAGTCCTTCTTGTAACACTGAGCGATCCCAGTCATCTAAGTATGCAAATTGGCTTTCATTTTAATAAATGATAAAATTATATGTGTATCAAATACATTTTTTAAAAATAAACTTCATAAAATAACTCTAAAGAAAGAAATCTTAAAGGGTCTGGAGAGATGGCTCAGTGTTTAAAAGCACTTGCTGCTCTTGCAGAGGACCCAAGTTTGGCTCCCAGCACCCATGTTGGGTAATCCCCAGTGACCTATAACCCAGCTCCAGGGGATCCAGCACCCTCTTCTGGCCTCTGATGGGACTACATTCATATGCACATAGCCTGATACAGATACACACATACATACATATAATTTTTAATGTTTTCAATTAAAATAAAGCGCATTATGTTTTATTATAAGTAACTATTCAATTTTGTTCATATGCCTACATGCTTGGGCAGGTGAAAATGATAAACATGTCTCTGTTGAAAAGGAGTCATGGCCGGGCAGTGGTGGGGCACACCTTTAATCCCAGCACTTGGGAGGCAGAGGCAGGCGGATTTCTGAGTTCAAGGCCAGCCTGGTCTACAGAGTGAGTTCCAGGACAGCCTGGGCTACACAGAGAAACCCTGTCTCGAAAAACCAAAAAAAAAAAAAAAAATAAAGAAAGAAAGAAAGAAAAGGAGTCATGAACAAAAGCTTACATAGCTCTGGCTTACTTACACTTAGTAGGTCTATGCACACACACAGACACACTCACATGCATACTCACATTCATGCACATGTACACACACATGCACATGTACACGCACACACATACATACACACATGCACATACACGTGCACACATGCACACTTGCACATGCACACACCACACACCACACACATGGGTGCATTCACACATACATACACACAGACACATACACACATATGCACACTCACACACGCATGCACATGCCCACACACACATGGATGTGCACACAAACATACATATACTCACACACAGACACACACTCATTCACATACTCACATGCACACACACCCACATACACATGCGGACATGCGCAAACTCTCATGTAGTCACACGTACAATTTTAATTTCTTCTATGTCTTGCTTTTCCCCTTACTAACATACCCTGGGCCTCTGTCAGTTCTTTCGTCTTACTCCTTTTTATTTTTTTATTACACCTTACTCATCTCCTGTGCACGTGGGTTGTGGACTGGCTGAGGCGCACCTGTGAAGATCAGATGACAGCATGAGGGAGTGGCCACCACGTGGGCCTCAGGGGCTGAATTCACATTGTCAGGCTTAGGGACAGATGCATTTACCAGAGGAGCCATCTGGCTAGTCCCAGGGTTCATTCCTTTCCACTGTTCAGTGCCACTTTGGGGTCCACGTGGCACACGTAACTTAACTTTTCCCTGAGTGATGGACACTTAGATTTTTCTCTAGCACCTCCCACCCAGGAAGGACTCTGTGTACGGCTTTGTGTCCTAGGTGACAGCAAATTACTCAGGTGGAGGGACTGGCGGAACACAAAGGTAGAACTGGGGTACAAAGCAGATGTCTGCGTTTGCACATTACCCGATAATGAAATAACACTTGAGTGTAACGCCTGTATCACTTCACGCTTCCCGGAATGGTTGCCATGTTAAAAGCAGACAGGGTTTCTAATGGGGCTAGCCAGGGGATAGGCTCTGGGGGAGAAGCAGCAGCGTTGTCCTGCTAAGTGGACATTTTACGCTGACTCCAGATGACTCCCAACACTCATGGATTCACACCTCTCCACCCTCATTAGAGAAGCTCCACCCTCATCAGAGAAGCTCCACCCTCATCAGAGAAGCTCCACCCTCATCAGAGAAGCTCCACCCTCATCATCAGAGAAGCTCCACCCTCATCATCAGAGAAGGTCTTCAACTGGCAGTCGACAGAGATCAGCACCGAGACCAGCAACTGGTCAGGGGATAGAGAACGCACGGTGGCTTCACAATGTCCGGCACTAAACAGGACATCTATGTCACATCCCCTCCTCCCGAGGCAGAAGAAACACTGTAAGAGCCACAGACAGTGAGGGACTATAAGGAAATGACCTCGACATAACAGCACAGCTGCACATGGAACTCACAGAGGTTGTGACAGCATGCGCAAGACCTGTGCCTACTCAAGCCATCCAAAATCCCAGCATGCAGAACGGGCGTCACGGCGTCCCACCCTTATCCCTTTATCCAAGGAACGTCTGCCAATTGATAACTTCTATTTCCTCATTTATGTGTATGTATGATTTTTGTTTTTGTTTGGGGGTTTTGCTTTGTTTTTGAGACAGGATTTCACTAACACAGCCATGACTGGCCTGGGACCCACTTTGTAGATCAGGTTCAGTCTCAGGCTCACAGGAGTCTGCCTGCCTCTGCTAACTAAGTGCTAGCATTAAAGGCATGTGCCGCTGTGCTGAGCAGAAAGTCAGTTTTAAAAGTGTGGCACCTGGTAGATCGGCCATGTCCCAGCGGATGGCCACACATTCAAAAGTAAACAGGCAGCACAAATTGTACTTGTCAGGTTTAAATTTTTAAAAAGAGGATGCCAAGTTGGGTGCATAAGGAATGGGGGAACAGATCAGGGAGGAGTTGGGGAAGGGGAAATGTGAACAGAATATCCTGCATGACATTCTCAAAGAGCTAATAAAGATGAGAAAAAAATGGAGGTGGGGGTGCTGGGGTGATGGCTTGGTTGTGGAGCACTACCTTGGAGCACTGCCTTGTGGTACGAGCACCTGTGTTTGAGCCACATAAAAAGCCAGGTGTGTTGGAATTCACTTGTAATCCTGACCCTGGGGAGATGAAGAGAGAGAGAGAGAGAGAGAGAGAGAGAGAGAGAGAGAGAGAGAGAGAGAGAGAGAGAGAAAGTCCCAGGAACTCAATAACTGGCGAGTTCCAGACCAGGAAGGGAGTCTCGAGAACAAATGGTAGACAATGTCAGAGCAGCACCAGCTCAGGTGAATTACAGTTTCCACTCGTGTGCACCCATCTCCCCAACACATGCATGGCAATAAGTGTTGGCAAAAATATCCAGGAAAGGGGGCCTTACTTGGGGTGAGGTGTAAATGGTACTATGCCTAAGAAACCAATGTGACAGGTCTTTGGATAATCAGCTGTGAACTTGCCATTGGCCCCAGCTGTTCTGCCTGGCAGCATTGTGCCTAAGAGAGAAATGAAATGGGGCTGGTATATCGGGTGTCCTTAGCAGACTGTTGCCACGACCAGGAGATGACAACAACCCAGATGTTCATCGAGGGAGCCGATAAACAAGAGATGGAGTGTGACAGAATATTATTCTCTTTTGAGGAGAGAAGGAGAGGTGGCATACCACTAGGAGAAATTAATGCCAAAGGCATGGAGATGGAAGATCTGATGGTGGCTGACTCACTTATGAAAAACAATGTACATTCTGTGGATGGATGCTGGGGATGTTTGCACACAGTATAGCTACAGCTCACACCACCAAACTGGGTTCTTTTGGTTTGTTGTGGTTTGGTTTGGTTTGGTTTGGTTTGGTTTGGTTTGGTTTGGTTTGGTTTGGTTTGGTTTGGTTTGATTTGGTTTGGTTTGATTTCTTGAGAAAGGGTTTCTCTGCATAGTCCTAGCTGTCCTGGAACTCACTCTATAGATCAGGTTGGCCTTGAACTCAGAGATGTGCCTACCTCTGCCTACAGAGGGCTGGGACTAAAGTTGTGCACCATCACTGCCTAGCTAATGCCACCAATCTGTACACTTAGAGATGTGTCTAGGAAGTGATGTGTGCTTTGTCATAATTTTCTTTTGAAAATGTAACTGTGTGTTTTAAGCCCTTTCCCAAAACTACTTTGGAGAAATAGTTACTTCAGAGTTCTGGGTGGTGGCTAGAGAGGGGCTCTAGTGGTTAAGAACACTTGCTGCTCTTGCAGAGGACCTAGGTTCAGTTCCCAACACCCACATGGCAGCTCACAACTTTCTACTATAGCTCCAGTGCTAGGGGGATAGGACGCCCTCTTCTGTTCTTCTCAGGTACTGCACACATATGGTGCACATATATACATACATGCAAATAAAATGTACATGCATAAACACACACACACTCTCACACACACACACACACACACACACACACACACACACACACACGTGTGCGCGCGCGGCCAAACAGTTGCCCCGAGGATACAGGCCCCATTCACTGTCGAAGACAGGAGGCAGTGGGGGGGGGGGGCGGGGGGGATGGGGGGGAGGTTGCCTGGAAACACCTTACCCACAGGGTTGCAGTGAAGAAGTGGGAAGGAAATGCGGGTCCTGTATTCCCTGGACAGCTACACTGGGGTTCCTCCTACTCCACCACTTTCTGTTTGTTTAAAATGATGTCACTGTTTTAAGAACACATCTTTTCAGTAAGAAAAAGTCATCAAACCTTATTCAGAAAATCTCCAAGACCTGGGTCCCCAGCTGCGCAGATTTCATGATCCAGTTTTTAAAATTTTAATGGAGAGACAAACAGGGGATTGACAACTTTTTATTTCTCTAAGTAAGGATGTTTTTAAAAAGCCATCTGCTTTCAAAATTGTTCATAAAAGAAGGTATGGTTTGCACAGAAACAACAACTGGGGCATAAAAGAGACTTTCCCCAACAAGGAATGCTGTTCCCGCAAACTAAGAGTCCATGGGTGGTGCTGTCCTCCCTCCTGCATTCTGTCACAGGCTGGCTGGCCAAGGCTCTGGGACATGGGATTACATCCCCCAGCCCACCATCCTCACCTACAAGTGTGTCAGCGTCAGTGTGCCTCAGATGAAGCAGCCCCTCCTGCACTGAGCCCTGTGGCCCTGCGGCTCTGCCATGCCGTCAGGGTCAATGGCCCAGAGAACCTCACCTCTCCCTGGATTCTCTATTTATCCCTAAGCAACCCAGGCCTCCTCCTCAACCATATGAGCATCAACCCTTCCCCACCAGGAGATGCTGAATACAATACCCAAAAGATGGAATCACAGGTCAGGGAAGATTCTAGAGAACGCCTTACCCAGAAAGACATGTTTCACCAGAAGACACCTGGATTATATCAACCGGGAGACTGCGTAACCCCACTCAAGAAAGAGTCCCTATTATACCCCAATAGAGAGGCTGTCAATTACCCCAACCGGGAAAACTACAAATAGGACCCACCAGGAGCTCTGATTACACCAGACTGTCTCCTGCATCCCACCCATCACGCTGAATCATACCCCCAGGAAAGATATTGAATTACACCCCCAAGGAAACCATGAATTACACCCACCACTAAGATCCGAAATGACACGCCACCAAAGCAACTGTACCATATCTCTCCGTGGAGACTACAGAGCAATCCTTTGCAAAGACCGTACTAACCCCCACCATAAAGCTTATAGTATGCTTCTCCGTGGAGCCCCATATTGCAACCCCCCATCAGGGAAATGCTGAATGGAGCTACGTGTCTGGTTCTACACATCTCTCCACTCTCTTCTTGCCCATATTTATCCCCCATAATTTTTGTTCTTCAAAGCTCGGGCTTCTTGCAAGGACTGGCACCTAACACATTGTTTCTGTGACATCATGTTAATGAGTAAGTAAATTAACCATGAATGAAGGAAACTCCTTACAGGATGCAAGTCAGGATGACCTCCCAGCTGACTCCTGGTCGCAGTTACCCAGCAGGTGGGATCAGGTTGAAGAGAATCCCAGTCCCTTGGTCCTCAGAACAGTGTTCTTGCTGTATACAAGGCTGCCACCTGCACCCCAACAGCAGAGGACAGTCCTCAAAGTCAATGTCACAGGTGCCCTTAAACCATTACAGGGAGGATGACCAAAGAGACATTCCCCTGGTGGCCACAGCATCTGGGCACTAGCCCTGCTGTGTGATACCTTGTTCAAACCCTAACTCTGCTAGGAAGAGATGCCGCTGCTCTCTCTTAGAGAGGTGTTTTCTTTGAAGCATTTGGAGACATGGAAGATTTGCAAAGAACAGCAGAAACAGCCCTTGTCTATCCTTCCTCAGATTCACTAATGTAATGTATGCCTTCCCGCCCTTTCTCTCTGCGTCTCCTTCCCTCCATTAGGACACACCATACCATACACACAGAGACACAGACACACAGGCAGATACACGGACAGACAGACACACAGATACACAGACACAGACAGACAGACAGACACACACACACACACATTGATTCTGAACTGTCTGAGCACCAGCCACGTCCCAATGCCCCTGTGCCTCCTCCCTGTGTATTTTCTATGAACACACACATATATAAACATCAACACATACAAGAGACTATCATGCCACCCCCAGCTCCCCACAGTGGTCCTGGAAAGTCCTTCAGAGCAAAAGGAACGACAGGACACATGTGGTCCCAGATCCATCTGGTAGTACACGGCCCTCAAGGGTATGCATCTCTTAGTGTCCTTTCCTCCAGACGGCTCTTTGGAGTTTCCAGCTATGACGGTGACATTTTCTTCACATGCAGGCCGATCATTTTTGCACAGTTCCACTGTAGGTTTGTCTGGCTTGTCTGTCATGAGTGTCGGGAAGCACAGCCTGAGCAGGACTGCCATGGGGGCGAAGTGTGTCCTGCAGGAGGCTTCAGGAAGACGTGGGATGGGCCGGCACTGCAGTATTAGTGGCACTAGTCATGACCACTCAACTCCAGCAGGGTTTGTCCTGCTTCTGCCTGTAAAGTCAAAACTTCTCGCTTCAAGTTGCTATGGGTTTTGAAGGGATATCTCTGTATATCATATATCTGTATGTCTATATGTCTATATCTATATCTATATTTATCTTCTACATTTATCCACAGTCTCTCAGAAAAACAGTTCCCCTTATGCTCTCATTGGTGGTCATCTCACAGCTCAGCAATGGGGGCCTGGCTCTGGCAACTTAGTCCATATCGCCACCAGTCCCGGATCAAACTGTGACAGGCTTTCTTGTGCAATCGTGGAATGAGTCACCTCTCCAAAGTCTCTGGTTCCTTTAAGTGAGGAAGTAGTTTAGAAAGTGAGACAGAGGCGCTAAGCTTGCTATGGGGATGCCAGTGCTTGCTCCTAACACATCAACACCTCTCTGTCTCTCTCTCTGTCTCTGTCTCTCTCTGTCTCTCTCTCTCTCTCTCTCTCTCTCTCTCTCTCTCTCTCTCTCTCTCTCTCTCTCTCTCTCCATACTCACAGCTGGAATTAGAATTCCAATCTGACACCCAGGACTCATTCCAGCCTTCCACCTGCCTGCACGTAGAGTTCCCTTCACGGATTCCCAAGATATCTGCCTATGTCTTCAATCGTGACAATAAGTAATTTCAGAATTGCTAGTCCAGGAGAAAGAGAGGAGTGGGGGAGGGGCTCAATTCCATAAAGTACTCGCCTTTGTCACTTTTAAATGTCATGTTGCCACAACCTGGAATCACCTGGGAAGAGAATTTCAATTGAAGAACTGTCTAGATCGGCTTGGCCTGTGGACATGTCTGTGGGGGTTGTCTTTATTGTTAATGCATGTAGGAGGACCCAGCCTACTGTGGGCAGTACCACTCCCTAGGCAGGGAATCTTGAGCTATGTAAAATAGGAGAAAGCTTAATGAAACCTGAAGCAGCAAGCAGGAAGCATAGGAACATTCCTTTCTCTCTCTTCTCGGCTGTAACATGATGTGACCAGCTGCATCAAGCCCCTGCCTCTGTGATTTACCTGCAATGACAGACTATAACCTGGAGTTGTAAATCAGGTAAGTCCTAATTCCCCTATGTTGCTTTTGCTCCTGCTGTTTTTATCATAGCAACAGAAATGAAACCAGAAAACTTTGCAAGCATGAGGATCTAAGTTCGGTTCCCAGAACTGACTTAGAAAAGCCAGGCAGGTGTGGTCATGTATGCTTGTAAGTCTGGAGTGGTGGTGGTAAAGACAGGGAAACCCCTGGGGCTCACTGGCCAGCCAGCCTAGTGTAAATTGCTGAGTCTTTATACAATGAGAGACCGCACCTCAAACAAAACAAAACAAAACAAAACAATAAAGTGGAGGGTGATTAAGAAGGGATCCCTTCCAAGGCTGTCTGTGGCCCAACGTGCTTAAGGACTTGGGCACATGCACACAGGAGCACATAAAAACGCACACATACACACGCACACACGCACTTGAACACACACAGGCAAAGGCACATGCACACGTACACGTACGCAACATGCACACAAAGGCATAAGCACATGCACAGGCAGATGCACACACACATGTACACAACAGGCACACGCATGCACGCATGCACTCACAAGTACACACACACATGGACTTGAACACACACAGGCACACGTACATACACAGGTGGGCACACATGCATGCACACATACACATGAACACACAGGCACACACACAGCTGCACCCACCCTGGCAACCATGCAAGTTGTTTTACAGCTATGTTTCATACTGGCCTTGGGGCGGATGGTGGAAACACCTAGTCTCAGGAACTTGGAGAGATCCCCCACTTCTCAGTGTGGTTTATTGCCTTGCTTCTGTCTTTATCCCACGTGGGGCTTTGCCTTGAGCTCAGTGCTTTCTTACAGTTATGAAATATCGACATAATTATTAATGTCAAAAGTATACAGAAAGGTAATCTCAGGGAAATTTCAGTTTGTCCCTTCTAGGCCTCCCCATGCCCTCCCCCCTCCACTTCAGTCCCCACCACCCCCATAAGCCATCAATCTCATTCAGCTCTGGTTTCCCCTTTCCGGGAGCTTTCTCACGGAGATACAGAAATGTGCACACCTCTGTTTTACTCTTCTTGGCACACAACGGTAGGAGCTAAACAAACTCCTTCTTCACTTTTTCATTTTGGATGAACCCAGGCTGGCTTCCAAATTCCTGTGTAACAAAGAGTAACCTTGAACTCCCAGGCTACCTGTCCACACCCTCTGGTGCTGACATTCCAGGTATGGGCCTGGTTTGGACAGTCTTAGGGATGGAACCTCGTGTTCTGTATGTGCATTGGCAAGTGTTCTACATCCCTGGCCTGGTGGGGGTGGGTTTGTTTGTTTGTTTTCCGTTTTAAGACAGGGTCTCACTCTGTAATCTAGGCTAGGCTACCCCAAACTCACAGAAGCCTCCTGCCTCCCCCTCTGAAGTACTGGAAATGTAAGCACACACCATAAAGCCTGGCTCTTTTTTTTTTTTTTTTTTTTTTTTTTTTTTTTGGTTTGGTTTTTCGAGACAGGGTTTCTCTGTATAGCCTTGGCTGTCCTGGAACTCACTCTGTAGACCAGGCTGGCCTTGAACTCAGAAATCCTCCTGCCTCTGCCTCCCAAGTGCTGGGATTAAAGGCGTGCACCACCACCGCCCGGCAAAGCCTGGCTCTTAAAGAGTTTCTTCAAGCAGTTTTATTTAGGTACAATCATCTTGCTTGTATTAATGTGTGCATGTGTGTGTACACATATGTGTGTTTATGTATGTATGTGCATATATGTGTGTGTATGTGTGTGCATATATATGTGTGCATATATGTATGTGCATTTGCATGTGTGTGCATTGTGCATGCATGTGCATGTGTATGTGTGTGTATGTACGTGTGTTATGTATATGTGTGCATGTGTGTGCATCACATGTGTCTTCATGTGTGTGCATGACCAAACATATGTCCATGTGGTTGCCAAAGGACAATTTCATATTTTTTTTTCCTCATGAATTGCCCATCTTGTTTTTCAGGGTCTCTCACTGGCCTGGAATTCTGGAACTCACCAAGTAGGTGAGGCTGGCCAGGAAGTGATCCAGGGATCTGCCACCTCCATCCCTCTCACTATGCAATCACAGCGACACATCACCACCCCTGGCTTGTTTCACATGGATGCTACAGACTGATCTCTGGTTCCTGGGCTTGCAGCTCTACCTGAGCCATCTTCCTAGTCCCTTTAGGAACAATTTTCAACTGTAAAACCCACTCACTGTCTACTGAGTTATATTTTAACAAGAGCACCGAGTGTACAGTGTCACCACATCCTACTTGGCTGCCCTCCCCCAGCCTGCCTGCCCCTGCCTCACCAAGACCTCACAAGATGCTCAACCCCACTTCACACTGTCACTCACCTCCCTGGAAGATACCCTGAGTTAGTCCATGAAGGCTTTGTCCCTCTCCGTCCTGTTGCCCAGTACTCTGTAGTGTGTGAGCCCCTGGCTGTGAACTCACAGATATTCAGCCTCTCAATGGTATCCATGCATTCACCTTGATTCCATACAAATTGCCCTTGCCGGACAATAACCCAACTTCCAATTTCCCAACTTTATAATAAGCGCTTAAGTTGGTGTGCACTCCGTATACACATTCCAAATTCTGTGTTCTGTTTTCCCAAGGCTTGTACTCTATGACACAAACACGAGATAGACAGTAACACCACGGCATGCCCACACTGGCTACACTTTCAACCCATGATGTCTTCAAACTATGATGGGCTTATCAGGCTACAGTCCCAGTCACGAGGTTGTTCCTGTATTTACAGCCACCAGCGGTTCTGTAGTAAGGAATGCTGTAGCTGGGCGGTGGTGGCGCACGCCTTTAATCCCAGCACTTGGGAGGCAGAGGCAGGTGGATTTCTGAATTCGAGGCCAGCCAGGTCTACAGAGTGAGTTCCAGGATAGCCAGGGCTACACAGAGAAACCCTGTCTCGAAAAACCAAAAAAAAAAAAAAAAAACAAAAAAAACAAAAAAACAAAAAAACAAAAAAACAAAACAAAAAAAAAAAAAACAAGGAATGCTGTAAATAGCTGTGTGTTCTCCATGCCAGTGACAGGTTTTGTACAACAGTCACACAAACATCCAGATAAAGACATGATAAGTGATCTGATGCATTGGACATAATACATAGTCCCTGTCCCTGTATGTCACCTACGGTTAATATGTGCTGGGACCCAGAACAAGTACCAGCAGCAACTCGCAGTAATGCTGTAAAGGGTAGGTTGTAATGCTGTAAAGGGTAGGTTGTAATGCTGTAAAGGGTAGGTTGTAATGCTGTAAAGGGTAGGTTGTAATGCTGTAAAGGGTAGGTTGTAATGCTGTAAAGGGTAGGTTGTAAGCCATCCTCCTATAGGAAAGGGGTTGAAGGTCCAGACAAAGCCAACAGCCTTGTGTTAGGTTAGTGCTCTCGCTCTCTCTCTCTCCCCACCCCCATGTGCACACATGTATGTACTTCCGTTCCTCCGGTGTACTTCAGTATACTTCAAAGAAGAGGAATTTCTGGGCTCAAACATAAGTGTGTGGTAGTCAAACCTCTTTGCATAAGGGTCACACCATTTACATCCCCACCCGGCTGCCACAGGTTTGTCTCCTTCCAGCCTTGCCAACAGATGTGCAGCTGAGCCTTTTAATCTTTGCCAACTTGACAGGTGAAAACAGCGGCTCAGAGCCCCTGCCATCTGCATGTCTCTAATTACGAGTGGAGCGGCTCACCACTCCATAGGCTTAAAGGCAACCTGCATGCTCTTCCCATGAATCGCCTCTCACATCTTCTGCCAGCCTCCCCTCCCCCCACCCCCACTCCTGTAACAGTTCTCTGTATTTTAAAAGTAGTGGTTTCTACTGGATATGTTTTATAGATATTATCCCAGTCACTTGTGCCTGACTGGGCTTATGATACTTTGTTTTGTCTCTCGTGTCAAAGTTGTTTTATGCACTCGATCTCAGCCAAAAGGCCCACGAGTGATAGATACAAAGTTGTTTTAAGCAGTCAATGTATCAACCTTGTCTAGGTTGTGGATCAGGCTGAGGAAACCGGCCCCATGGCTGTGCTACAGAGAAATGCTCCCACATTTTTTCTTCTAGTGCTTTTATGATGTCAGTTGTTAGATTTGGATATGAGACGCATTCCGAGTTTAGTACTTAAGGGTAGTGTAAGACCGTGTTGATTTCATCTTTTTCTGAAGATCTTTCAGTCATCTCAGTAGAGTGAATTGAAAAGTGAATGTCTCTGCTCCTGTGACCAGAGATCTGTTCCCCTGCCCGCTTTCTTAACAAATGACAAAGTGTATGTGTGTGGGTATGTGCACATGGCTGCAGTTGCCTGTGGAGACCACAAGAGGGCGTCAAATCCCACAGAACTAGAGTAGCAGGCAGTTGCAAACCACGGAATGCTGGGCCTGAAACTCAGGTTCCCTCTGAGAACCTTGGTGCTCTTAAACACTGAACATGTTTCCAGCCCGAATCCTGACTAGTTATATTAAACTTCCTCATGCACTCAGGTCTATTGGACTTTCTAGTCAATTCTATTTCTACTTTGTCCTCTTATGTACTAGCACCATGCTGTGTTAACTGCAGGAGCTTCTTAACTGGTTTTCCTGTCTGACAGAGGGATTCCTTCATAATGACTTTCTTTTTTCAGGGCCTTTGTTGTTAATGCATGTTCAGCTTTTCACACGAACTAAAATCCCAGTCGTCTCTGCAAAGTGCTTTTAGGTATTCTCTCAGAGACCGTGTTCTAGCCATTAATTAGCTTGAAAAGGACCAGCACTTTGTGTTCCTCGTTTCACAGAGACCAGCAGATGTCTGTGTGCTCAGAGCCACTGTTCTGTGCACTGGCTTTGCTGAAAAGGTCTCCTTGTCTGGGCTTCACCAACATCTCCTAAGTTCATGACTAAGTATCCTCTTTGTTGCTGTTGTGTCTTACAGCTGTTCCACATTTGAATAGAAGAAGCCTACTGAGGGCTGGAGAGATGGCTCAGTGTATAAAGCACTTGCCATGCAAATCTGAAGACCCAGGTTTGAGCCCCCAGAACCCACAGGAAGCATGAAGGAGCGAACTGACTCCACAGTCTATCCTCTGATCTCCTGTCTGCACACACATGTATCATGGGTGCACATGTAAGCATGTGCACACACACACACACACACATTCACACAATAACAATGATAACATTTTAAAATAAAATTGTTGTGAATCTGATAGTGTTTTAATTATTCACAATTGATCAACGTGCAGACAATATAAATGCCAGTTGGGTGCTCAGATACAGATGGCACATCTATGCCACACATACACACATGCACACAGACACACATACACACAGACACACATACATACATGCACACATACACACACATATGCACACAGACACACAGACACACAGACACATATACATACACACACAAACATACACACACATACTCAGACACACACAGACATACACATATATACATACATATAAGCATACACACACACATGCTCTGACATTCAAAGATGGTCTTGGGAGAGTTTCTAGAACACAGTGACATCATGTGCCAGCCCACATGGGTTCATCTCACCCGGCCTGGCTTTTGGGTGCTAGGAATCCAAGCTCAGGTCCTTATGTTTTACAGACTGCACCATCTTCCTGGACTGTTTTTGATTTCTTTTGTTTTGATGGTTGTGTTTCCCTTGTCGATCCACACTTAAACTTTCATTCCTTCTCTCAATTCTGCCTTGTTAGCAAGCATGTTGCCCACTCTATTAACGTGTAGTAACAGGCGTGAGGTTTTCCTCCTCACCACTCCGTGTTCTGCTCTTTGGCTCGTAGCCTTTGTTTTTTCTTCATCCCCTGCTTCCCTTTGGTTTTTCTTCTGCCAGCTATAGCCATCTCACTCATTTCCCTATATCATTTTTATTAATAAAAGTGCTCAGGGGAGTGAATCTTTCTCTGATTTCTGCTTTAAATATGCTCTACAGATTACAACGGAACGGCTTTTCATGATCATTACTTCTTTTTAATTTATTTGTTTCTTGGTTTTGCTTCGTTGTAATAATAGAAGGATTTTATTTTTTTACAGTTCCACATGACAGGGTCTTTTAAGCTTTGTTAATAACAGCCAGTTCTAGTGTGTTCTGCTCAGACAATATAGTTCATGGTGCATCTGCCTTATAGACCTCACAGAGATTATGTGACATCATACAAAATAAGTTGTCATACAGTTTATGTGCACTCACGAAGAAGGCCTATTCTATATAGTGGAATATATGCAGATATGTGCACTGTGTGTGTGCATGTTTCCTCAGTCACTACCTGGGCAATCATGTCCTTGTGCTCTAGCTCAACTGATCTGCCTTGTGCTGAGTATAGTGTATTAAAAAGAATAAGTGGGGTGACAAGATAGTTCAGCAGGTATAGGCACACACTGCCAAGCCTAACAGACAGAGTTTGTACCCCAGGACCCACAGGTAGAGAGGGAGAAACATTTCATGTGTGTGAGGTGGCATGCGTTTGCCTACACACAAAATAAATAAATGTAATTCAAATTTTAATCTCCCATTATTCTCTCTCTCTCTCTCTCTCTCTCTCTCTCTCTCTCTCTCTCTCTCTCTCTCTCATTTCTTCTGCGACTCCTGTCTTAAAGGTAGCTCCCACGTTATTCCACAAATAGATCCTTACATTTTCTGTGTAATTATTTTGACTTCTTCACTTTTTGTTCTTGGATACATGAAATTGGACCATACAGGCAAGGTGTGATCCAGGTGTCGCTTACCTTTCCATGTATTTGGAAGTAGTAGCCCCAGAGAGCCCGGGAGACCCTGTGCCTGGGCATAGAGACATCCGGGAACTCTGGACCAGGCATGGCTCATTTGGAGCCATGACTCTTCCAGAAAGCATTCTTGATCTTAGGCTGTTCTCAAAATTCTCTGAGCCACCCTTCTGGAAAGCTCCTCGTGGCCATCTCCAAGCAACTTCTTGCTGGTGAGAATGGCTCTATCAACCCTAATTGTTTCCAAGCAATGAACACACACACAGATGCACACAGTAAAGGACATCTCTGAGGTGACAGCTTATTGTCACCAGGTTGGGTTGTTGACAAGTTCTCTTGAGAAGAAACCTAAAGAAAGTTTCACCCTGTGTGCTCCTGCATCGCTTCAGAGAGCTCTCTGCAGCGTCACTAAATTGCTAGGGCCTCTTCTCCATTCTTCTGACTGGGACTCTCGCCTTACTTGATCAGGGCAAGGTCCTGCTACAGGCGAGCAGAGTGGCATCCTCTCCATATACAGAAGGGACTCTGAAAACCAAAGCCTGCAGCCCTTGGCCAAGCATCGAGTCAGGGTGTAAATGCAGAGACCCAGTTAGACCTAATTGATTAGCAGAGTAGAAGAGGCCCCAAGTGAACCTGGGGTTAATCAGAAGGCTAAAGGAACAAGTACGGTTTACCTCAAGGCCAGTCACACAAGCTACACAGTCGAAATGTCACCTAGAAGTTTCTAGCCTAATCACAACTGTGGGGCCTGGCTAGGTGAGCAACAGTCATTAGAAAGGCAGAGACACAAACAGAAGTTAAGTGCCCCCAAATCTTTTTAAAATGGTACATCCTGGTGAGGGCCGGGTTGGGGGTGACCTTCCCCCCACCCCCGCAGGAAAGCCAGCAGGAGGTGGGAAGATGTTTAATCAGTAAAGTGCTCGCTCTGCAAGCATGAAGAGCCCAGTTCAGTCCCCAGGACCCACATGAAGGCTGAGAGCAACGGTCTGCGCCTGTAATCTCATGGCTGAGGAGGCAGACGCAGGGATCTCTGGGGCAAATCGATACGTTCCAGGTTCAGTGAGAGACCCTGCCTCAAAAAATTCAGCTGACTAGCTGGGGAGGTGACTGGGGGGGGCGAAAATGCTTACAAGACTATCGACCTGAGTGATCCTTGGATTCCACACAAAGAGCTGATAACTCCTGGATGCCACCCTCTGAGCTCCACGTGCACACTGCAGTATGTGTGTGCCTGTACGTGTGGTTAGTTTTGGTTAACTTCACACAGCCTAGAGTCACCTGAGAAGAGAGAGCCTCAGCCGGGGACCTGCTTACATCAGATTGGCCTATGGGTATGTCTATGAGAGAGTGTGTTCATTATTAATCGGTGCAGGAGGGCCGAGCCCACTGTGGGGAGCACCATCCATAGGCAGGAAGTCCTGGATGAGACAGCCAGTGGGCATGAGCCTGAGAGCCGGCCAGTAGGCTGTGTTCCTCCATTGCTTTTGCGCTGTGATCTTGCCTTTAAGTTCCGTCCTGGAATTCCTGTCCTGTGACCTGGACATGTAAACCAGATGAACCATCTTCTCCTAAGCTGCTTTTGGTCATGGTGTTTATCACAACAACAGAAAAGCAGAGTAGGGGACAGGATAATAAATAAAATTTAAGAATTAAAAAAAAAAAAAGTAACTGGAGAGCGATTAAGAAAGACATCCAGTTTTGACCTCTCCTCCACACACACATGCACGCACAGGCATGCACTCATGAACATGTACACACACACCTTGTGCTTTTCAAATGTTCACCCTGTTTCTTCAAGGGGACGTCTCAGGAAGAGAGGCTTGTCAAAATCAGGCAGAAGCCTCAGTGTGTGGGAGGAGCTTTTGAAAGTGGGGGGAGGGGGCTTCTATGAATGGGCTGGGCTTCTAATTGAGAAGCCTGGGTATGTGGGAGGGGCCTCATTAAATGGGAGGAACCCTAGTGTGTTGGCTGTTGGTATTAGACCTGCCTTTATGAAGACACTCACCAAAGTGTTTTTCTCTTCTTCATGAAAATATTGTTAATTACTTTTGAGCCCTTTGAGGTCAGGTGGGATCTGTGATCAATGTCTGACCAGAGAAGTGTGATGTAATAATCACTGCCTCTCCCAAGGCCTCTCTATCCCCTTCCCTAGGGCCTGTCTATCCCCTTACCCAGAGTCAGTCTCTCTCTCTCTCTCTCTCTCTCTCTCTCTCTCTCTCTCTCTCTCTCTCTCTCTCCCCTCTCTCTCCTTCCTCTCTCCTCTCTCCTCTCTCCTCTCTCTCCCTCTCTCCTCTCTCCTCTCTCTCTCCCTCTCTCTCCTTCCTCTCTCATCTCTCCTCTCTCCTCTCTCCTCTCTCTCCCTCTCTCCTTTCTCCTCTCTCCTCTCTCTCCCTCTCTCCCTCTCTCCTCTCTCTCCTCTCTCCTCTTTCTCCCTCTCCTCTCTCTCCTCTCTCCTCTCTCCTCTCTCCTCTCTCTCCCTCTCTCCTCTCTCCTCTCTCCTCTCTCTCCCTCTCTCCTCTCTCCTCTCTCCTCTCTCTCCCTCTCTCCCTCTCTCCCTCTCTCCTCTCTCCCCTCTCTCCTCTCTCCTCTCTCCCCTCTCTCCTCTCCCTCTCTCCTCTCCCTCTCTCCTCTCCCTCTCTCCTCTCTCTCCTCTCTCTCTTCTCTTCTCTCTCGCCTCTCTCCCCTCTCCCCTCTCCCCTCTCCCCTCTCCCCTCTCCCCTCTCCCCTCTCCCCTCTCCCCTCTCCCCTCTCCCCTCTCCCCTCTCCCCTCTCCCCTCTCCCCTCTCCCCTCTCTCCCCTCTCTCCCCTCTCTCCCCTCTCTCCCCCCTCTCTCCTCCTCCTCCTCCTCCTCCTCCTCCTCCTCCTCCTCCTCCTCCTCCTCCTCCTTCTTCTTCTTCTTCTTCTTCTTCTTCTTCTTCTTCTTCTTCTTCTTTCTCTCTCTCTCTCTCTCTCTCTCTCTCGCTCTCTCTCTCTCTCACTCTCTCTCAACCCTTCCTCAGGGCCTCTCTGTCCCCTTCCCAGACCAGTGAGAATTGTAGGAGGAGTTAGGAACCCCCTACCAGCTGATCTGGAGCAGCTGGACTCAGAGAGCATTTACTACCCAGCGCACAGCAGCCTGACTCTGAGGCCTGCAGACAGCTGTCCACTCACTGCCTTGTGGGCCTGGCACAGAATGCTTCCGAACACAACAGCACCATTCCTCTGGAAGAGGCCTCTCCTCTGCCAAGCCACCTTCTCCTCACTCCCCGCTGGCACCTCAATACTCCAGCGGTGCCTGCAAACTATCACAGTTCCAAGTACCCTGAAGAAGCCTTGCCTTTCACCTTGCCTTTAAAGGTAGATTCCTGCCCCAAAGGGAGACAGCTGCAGGGACTGTGCCACAAGCCACAGCTCTGCATAGCAGGGGTAGGTGGATGTCAGGGTGGCTCAATCCCACACACCCAGTTCCAAAGAAGGGGAAACTGGGGTCTGAAGGAACAAATAGGACACACGGCAAACGTCCGTGCATGCACGCAGAGGGAGAGAGAGAGAGAAAGGTATGCACATGCGCAAACACACACACACACACACACACACACACACACACACACACACACACACACAGGGGGGAGGGGGCGGGGAGAGAGAGAAAGAGGGGGCATGTGCATGCGTAAGCGCACACAGTCAGTGCCAGGAACAGCTACCTCGAGGTCTTTGAAACTGTCATTGAGCCTCTGGGGAAGCGTCTTTCCCTGTGGATTTCTGAATTTACTCATTTGCAGGGGGCAGGGGAGGGGGAATAGAGAAATGGCCACAGCCTTGAAAATAAAGTATCCAAGGGCCAGAAAGCCTAGTCCCACACCTGAGTTTCTGAAACCAAGAACCACTAGACAGAGGATCCTGTCCAGAACTCACCCACACGACAATCCTCATCCCGTCCCTCCGCAGCAGTGTCCTCTGCACAGACATTATAGTTGGGTAGCTTGGTGGTCTTGTGGGCCTCCTGATGGTGGGAATGTGGCTGTCTCTGACTCTTTTGCCTGCTCTTGGGACCCTTTTCCTCCTACTGGGTTGCCTCGTCCAGCCTTGCTGTGAGGGTTTGTGCCTACTCTCATTGTGACTTGGTATTCCATGTTTAGCTCACGTCCCTAGTGGGGCCCCGCGCTTTTCTGAAGGGGAATGGAGGAGGAGTGGATCTGAGGGAGAAGAAAGGTTGTGGGAGTCGGGGGGGGGGGGGGACTGGAAAAAGTGGAGGGAGGAGAACCACATGTAATGTATGAGAGAATAAAGTGCACACACACACGCATGTACACACATGCATGCACACACATGCACATGCAAGTGCACATACAGTCAGAAGGTGGGGGGGCGGGACCCTGCACCTGCAGCCTCTGAGCCACACAAGAAATTATTCAAAGCCCAGAGCAGGCTCCAGGGGACACTACATTTTTGATGGGGAGGTGTGGCTAGCTCTAGGCCCAAGGCAGGCCTTTCCAGAGTTCCTGCTGGCTGTGTGGCCACTTCAGCCCCTCCCCCAGCCACAGGGAGAAAAGCACGTCTTGGAAAGGTCGGGATTCCGCATTTTAATTCTGATTACGGCTTAATCCAACACAGAGAGCACTTGGCATGGTGCCTCTCTGCCGAACGTAGGAATGTTTTAATGGAATTGTGTTATCATGGGACTGTGCGGCCAACTGTTCAAACAAGATACCCGCTCCAGCTTCCTTGAAGAGCTAAGCAGGCTCACGGAGGGGGGAAAAAAAAAACAGAATAGGCATTCTGCTCTCAGACATTTATGTGTGACGGGGGAAATGTCATGATGCCTTTTGACATGCAGCTGTTTGCAGCTGCACTTGTGGCTTTGAACTGTCCCAATCACCGGTAGTCAGGCATGCAGGACCCTGTCCACTGTCCCTTACAGAGCACCCTGGGGCAGAAGAGGCAGCTCCTGGGGTATTAAAGTGCCTGCCTGTATCGGGATGTGGGCCAGGCCCAGGCCTGGGTGCCTGTCACTGCCTACTCAGTCCCCTTCCTCTCTAAATCATACTGGCATAGGAGAGCATGTGCATGTGTGCATGCGTGTGTGCACACACACACACCACACACATAGTGCACACATACATATATACATACACACATACACACCACACACACACCACACACACATATAGCACACACACAAACATACCACATACAAATACACCACACACATCACGCACACACCACACACCATATACACACACACCACATACACACAATACTTACATAGCACATACACACACACACACACACACACACGTGCTTGCACTAATAGATATATACCAGGGGACACCAACAAAATGGTTTTCTAAATTTTTGGTTCTCTACATCTAATCCCAGAATTTGGAAAGGGGAGAGGTTGAAGGTCATGTGGGCTACACAGTGAGTTCAGAGCCAGCCTGGGCAATGAGAGACCTTTGATGAGAGGGCAGAAGACTGGGGGATAGATGGCTCAGAGGGCACAGTGCTTGGCTTTCTATGTAAGAAGGCCTAAGTTTGAGTCTCAGAACCTGAATAAAAAAGGGCTCTGGTGGTGACAGGTGCCACAGTGCTGGGGCTCGCCGCAGACAGCCAGGCCCACTTGGCAAGTTCCAGGCCATTGAGAGGCCCTGTCTCAAGAATAAGGGAGTCGGGGCCTGCAGCATGACACCACAGGTTGTTCTCTGACCTGTGCACTTACACCTGTACTTTCAGGTGGACATGCACACATAGAAAGAAACCCTTCCTCCTCTTCCTCATCCTCCTCTTCCTCCTCTTCCTCATCTTCATTCTCTTCTTCCTCCTCTTTCTCCTCCTCCTCCTCCTCAGGCAGGGCCAAGCTGGGTGCCCAGGGTGCTTCTGGAAGACTCATCTTCTGAACTTCACCCCTGCACCCAATCTCCCAGAACAACTTAGGGCCCAGCAAAAAGCTGACCCCAAGTCCACAGTCCCTCTTTGGAGGGTGGAGACACAGCTGCCTCTCCCGAGTGTCACACAGGTCTCAGCTCCCTGAGTGTGGTCACCCTCCCCCAGTGGCATCCCTTTCTCCCCCATTATCTCCTCAGAAGCTGGTCTGGTGCTATAGGCCACTGGAGGGTAGGCAGTGGGATCCTCATCCCAGCCTGGGAGGAAGAAACCATAGCTCAGTTCTACCTCATGGTTCTAAAAGAAAATTTTATGGGTCCCATGAATTATAGATTCTTTTTCCCTAGCCTGAGTAGCTAAAGTTGCCCCTCTGGTTTGCCAACCAGAGGCCAGTTAATCCGTAAACAAAGAATGCAGAGTTACAGGACAATGGGCTACCGAAGCATCCCAGGAATGCATCCCAGGAATGAAGATCCTGATAAGGAACTGCTCCCCGCCCCCATGGACCGGTTTGGCCAGATGTTCAAAAATTGGAAAACAACCAATCGTATGCACCCACGCGAAAGTTTCTCCTTTTCCCCACCCCGAGCTTATATAAACCCTAAACCCTGGAGCCACGAGGTCGATGCCCCTGTCTCCCACATTGAGACACGTGTCGGCCCAGAACGTTCCGCCATTAAACTACCTCGTGTTCTTGCATCAAGTTGGTCTTCCGTGTGTCCTTTGGGTGCGTGCCATCCTGTGACTCGAGTGGGGTCCCCTTTGGGGGCTTCCCGAGCCTTACAGTTCCTCTCCTGGAATCTTCCAGTCAGACAGGGAGGTTCGAATTACCTCTCCAAGGCACTTGTAAACAGTGATTTTTTTTTTTTTTTTGAAAAAGGGTCTTGTATATTTTTATGCACCCAAGATTTATGGAAATAATTAAGAGATTTGATTAGAATTCCATCGTGGCTATTTACTTGAAGAACAAACCTTTTGCTCGAAGATTTCTTCATTGTGACTAATGTGCTTGGCTTTCTTTTCGTTTTGAAAGCATAAATTTTCCTTGCTGATGGTAGCTCTGTACCGTGTTTGCAGAGAAGGCTGTTTTTACTTTTTACTAAGTTTCTGACCTAACAAGTTAAAGGAAGAATAAGGAAGTTGTTTGCACAGCTGACAGCTGTTCCTGTACGAACCACGGGCCTGGAGAGCTCCGGCCACTGAGCCTCCGTGGGCTGTTTTCCCTCCAGGCAAGAATCAAGGAAAGGGCTAGAGAAGTATCTGTGTGAACCAGATGGAGGGCTGACAGCACAAGGCTCCAGAAGAGCCCAGGCATCATGGAGAGTGGGGGACCTCAGTGACCAAGGTGACCCACAGTGGAGGCTGGGTCCCCATCAGTCCTTGGGTTTCTTCTGGATCTTGCTGGTTTCCATAAGTCCCTTCCAGGTTCTTCTTGGTTCTGAGAGTGTGTGCGTGCATGCATGCTTAGATGTGTGTGCATGCACGTGTGTGTGTGTGTGTGTGCGCGCACACACGCAGAAGACAAGCTTGAGTGTTCCTAGGGCACTCCCCACCCCCATGAAACTTCTCACTAGAATGTGGAGCTGACCGGGGAGGCTGCACTGGCTGGCCAGCAAGGCCCAGGAGCCTCCTGTCTCTGAACTGGGGTTACTGCTGTACGCTCTTATGCCAGGTTCCACTTCCCTTCTTGTTATCACAGTGTCTTTTATCTTTGGGGTACAGAGATTCCAAAAGGCACCAGTATTATCTCCAACCTCTGCCATGAAGGGCACTGAGTGTACTCAACCCCATAGTACCAACTCATCACCACCCCATGCTGTGGGGACAGCCACTCCCGGTTTGGGTGACCGTATTTGCGGTGTGATGACAGGTGGTGGAGCTGGGATTCCGGTGTACACATGCTGGCCCTCCAGAGGACAGAGGACAGTCACATGCTATTTCTGCATCCTTTAAGGAAGTCACGGCTTAAGGAGGCAAGAGGGACACAGTGTCCTGGAGCTCATGAGTCAGCCTCCTGTCCAGGCTGTCACCAGCCAGGCTTTGGCACAGGGTGGACTGACAAGGCTGCTTCAACCTCTCCAGGTACCAGGGAGCCGATCTAATTTTAGCTCCAGGGCCCAGAACTGTCCATGCAGAGGAGATCATTCAACACCTGGCTGTTCCCAGACCCCCAGGATCACAGGCCCAGGGTCCGGAAAGGCCTGCCTCATACCTCATTGCACTGGGCCCTGGGGAAGCCAGCTGCTCTCAGGTGTCATCCCAGGAAGTAAATGTCCTTCCTGCTGCCAAGTACAAATGTCCCCCTGTCTTCCCAGGGAAGGCCTGGCAGGATTGAAAGTGCAGGGCTGGCAGGGAGGCAATTGTCTTAAAAGATCAAGGACAGTCTCCAACTGGGCTCCCCTGCTAGAGCTGCAGGCGGCTCCCCCCACCCACCCACCCCCCAGTGCTGCAGGAGGCTCCTCCCCCCCCACCCCACCCCCCAGTACTGCAGGAGGCTCCCCCCACCCCCCAGGGCTGCAGGTGGCTCCCCTCACACCCAGGGTTGCAGGTGGCTACTACCACTACCCTTAGGGCAAGCAGCCAGACTCCAGTATTTTCACTTCCTGGTACCCTCTTCTCTTTAAGGAGCCGCTTAGGGCTCCAAAGTAGCCGCTTCCTTTCCCACAGCCCCAGCCCTCCGCCTTCAGAAGCCCCCCACACTCTCTGAGGAGTGCCTCTGAATCAGGAAGTAATGGGAAATTTGTTTCCATTTCCCTCCTCTTTTTTTTTCCATTTATTTACTTATTTATTCACTCACTTTACATCTTGACAGCAGCCCCCCCACCTCCTCCCAGTCCCCCTCCCTTGTCCCATTACCCCCTCCCCCGTACCAACCCACTCTGGCACATCAAGAAACAACATGCCCAAAGAGGGACTGAGTGAGCAGAGAGGGTGTCTGGGTGTCTGGGGTGGGGTGGAGAGCAACCCAGGTGTTCATCATCTGACAAACAGGTAAGAATGTGGGTATCACAGAGTATTACACCACCATGAAAAGGAACTGAATGCCAGTTAATACTACAGCACGAAGAACTACAGACAGAGTAAAAGTGGCCAGTTACAAGGTCACGGGATGTGCTGTTCTGTCGTGTGATATGTTCAGAATGGGAAATCCTACCAAAGGAGCTGGGAGAAGGAAGAACCGGGGGGGGGGGGGGGGGTAAGGACCAAGCAGGTGTGTGGCATTCCTTGGATAATGAAGATGTTCTAGAATTGAAGCCTTTTCACCATGTCGTGGATACTCAAGATACCACTGTAAAAATGTATGCCAGGCTGCCAAGATGTCTGCATGGGTAAAGCCCCTCCCCACCAAACCTGAAGACTGAGTTTAGTTCCCAGAATTCACAGGGTGGAAAGAAAGAACAATTCTTGTAAGTTGTCCTCTGAACTCTACTTGGGCAATGGCTTGCATGCCCCCCCCCCAAACATACTAAATATGTAAATCAATAGCCAGGCGCACACCCTCGACCCCAGCACTCTGCCCAGACAGAGGCAGGCCAATCTCTGATTTCCAGGTCAGCCAGGGCTACAGAGTGAGACCCTGCCTCAAAACCAAACACCCTTTTGATGTTTAATCCTTAATAAAAGGAATTTCGTATCAATTATAAGTTTGAGCTGGGGAAACAATTCAAAGGGAGGAGCACTTTGAGGGTCTGAGAGGATGGAAGACGGATGTGGGAACACACAGTAGCCATGGGGAGCAGAGCCTGGGGAGAAAATGCTTGCCTGGGTGGCAGGGGCAGAGAGTGGGCAGCAGTCCAGGCATTCTTAACAGAAGGGAGAGCCAAGACAAGCCTCAGAGGACCCACAGGGAGGGCACACTTCTCAGAGATCACAGCAGGATACATCTGAGCTAGCAAGCACACTCCTACAGCCATAGAGATAAATTCATCAGTGTGTGTGTGTGTGTGTGTGTGTGTGTGTGTGTGTGTGTGTCTGTGTGTGTGTGTGTGTGTGTGTAGCTGTGTGTATATGTGTAGGTATATGCATGTGTGTAGGTGTGTGTAGATGTGTGTGTGTGTGGTGTGTGTATGTGTATAGGTATGTGCATGTTTGTGTGTGTGGTGTGTGTATGTGTGTAGATGTGTGCATGTGTATAGATGTGTGTATATGTGTAGGTACATGCATGTGTGTAGGTGTGTGTATGTGTGTAGATGTGTGCATGTGTGTGATTGTGTATGTCTCTGTGTGTGTGCATGCATGTGTGTCTGTGTGTAGGTGTGTGTAGATGTGTGTGGTGTGTGTATGTGTGTAGGTGTGTGCATGTGTGTGCATGTGCATGTCTGTGTGTGTGCATGCGTGTGTGTGTGTGTAGGTGTGTGTGTGTGGTGTGTTTATGTGTGTAGGTATGTGAATGTTTGTGTGTGTGGTGTGTGTATGTGTATAGGTGTGTGCATGTGTATGTGCACGTGTATGTCTGTATAGGTGTGTATGTGTGCATATGTATGTGTGCATGTGTATGTAGGTGTATGTATAACAAGAATGTATATATGTGTGGAGGCCAGACACTAACCCTGGTTGTTCTGTAGGAGCCATCTACCTTATTTTTTGAGGCAAAGTTTCTCATTGGCCTGAGATTTAGGCTAGGCTGACTGGCTAGCAGTCCCCAGAGATTATAAGCAGGCACCAGCACACACAACCACCTGGGACCTTGGGATCCTAGTGAGGTCTTATGAAAACACAGCAAGCACACTGGACTGTCCCCCAGCCCCTGACTCTTGCCCATCTTGAGCTGCCATCAAACAAAATGACTGAGGACTATACCCTTCTCTCCCATTCCAGGAGAAAAGCAAAGAACACGTATACCAAGATGTGAAACTGGCAATGGATGGCGGCTCTTCAGGAAGACAAGGAGGGAGGACAAATCCACCTTGATGGTCTCTGTTGCACTGTTTGCAGTGATTACCACACAAACAGAAGCTAAAATCTGCAAGGTAATGAGAAACCAAATAACCGAAAGATATAAGTAGCAAGCTCCGGTCTTTACAAACATCCCCGGTCCACATTTACTGGAACCAGCACCAGGTCGCAAACATCTAAAGAGTAGATTGGGCCAGTGTGCTGGTTTGTATGAGAATGCCCTGGCCCAGGCTCATAGATTTCAATACTTGGTCCCCAGTTGGTGGAACTGTTTGGGAAGGATTCAAAGATGTGGCCTTGTTGGAGGAGGCGTGTCACTGGGGGTGGGCTGTCAAGTTTCAAAAACCCATGACAGTCTGTGTCCAGAGTCTCTCTCTCTCTCTCTCTCTCTCTCTCTCTCTCTGTCTGTCTCTCTGTCTCTCTCTCTCTCTCTCTCTCTCTCTCTCCCCTCTCTCCTCTCTCTGCCTGCAACTTGCAGACATGATCAGTCCTGCTCCAGTACCATGCCTGCCTGCTGCCACACTCCCAAACATGATAATAATGGAAACTGTAAGTGAGCCCCCAACTAAATGCTTTCTCTTGTAAGTTGCCTGGGTCATGGTGTCTCCACACAGCAACAGAACAGGGATTAACACAACCAATAAAATGGCTCGTCAGTGTGAGATGCTTGTCCCCAAACCCACTGACCTACATACATACACTATGACATGAACCTGTACACCAGTGTTCACAAATGTCCACATATGTACACACACACAGAGATACACACAGATACACACACACACAGATACACACACAGATACACAGACACACACACACAGACACACACACACAGACACACACACACACAGACACACACTCTCTACCTAAATCGATCATTCAAATTTTAATCTAGGTACACTTGCATTGTATAGGTAATGTTTTCCAAATTACTAAGCAAACTAGAAATCAAATAACAATCTGATAACAAAGATTCTAAAAGAATATAGTTTGGGAATGCGGGAACCGTTTTTAGACAATTTTATGAAGAAATCATAATGAAAGCCATCAAGTATTTTGACTCAATGATAATAGGAAATCTACACATTAAAATGTGGAGGGTAATGTACTCATTAACTTAAATTTTTATAGAAAAGGGGACAAAATGAAAATGAGTGAGTCATGCTTGCCACTTATGACATTAGGACTGAATGAAAGAATACACTCACAGGATACAGGAAGTAGGTATCAGGAATGGATGACAGATACACTCACAGGATACAGGAAGTACACATACCATAGGATATAGGAAGTAGACATCAAGAATGGATGACAGATACACTCACAGGATACAGGAAGTAGACATCAAGAATGGATGACAGATACACTCACAGGATACAGGAAGTAGACATCAGGAATGGATGACAGATACACTCACAGGATACAGGAATAGACAATAAATATGAAAAGAAATGCACAGAGCAGAAAATCTACAAAGCAAATGCAAGCAACAAACACAGAAGTTCTTTGGAAAGAACACTAAAAGTGACAAAATGTTAATAGAAAACAGGACAATATTAGGCGAGAAAAGAATATTACTGGAGAAGTCTCAGAGATTGAAGAGTTATTGGGAGGATAGATGACCGTCTTGTGGCAATAAATCGGGAACAAATGAAATGGACGGACTCCAAGAGAATAAATGTATCAAAACTGCCTTAAGAAAATATGGCTTAGAAACCTTAATATTCTTATAAACACAGAAATCGAAGTAGATTAAAACACCAGGCCCCGCTCCAGGTTATTAAGCATTCAAATAGTAAATAATCCCAATCTTACACAAAGTTTTTCCACAGTGTAATTATCCCAAGGCTTCAAAAGCATGTCTGGCATCTACTCTGACAAGAGCATCATGGGAAAAGCAGCCCAGAGACCAGAGTATCTCAGGGACAGGGAGAGAGAGCTCTTTGATAAACCTCAGAAAACCAAAGCCAGCCATATTTAAAAATGGCCACACTGTGAGCAAGCTGGGCTCCGCCTAGGGCAGAAGAGGTAGACTAGTGTTAAATAAGTAAATACAACCCATGGTAGCTGTCAACCTCACAGGAGAAAAAGATAGCCGTTCTTTTTTTAAATTTTCATTTAAACATTTATATATAATGTATATGTGTGTGTGTATATATATATATATATATTAAATATTTATATATATAAATGAATGAGTATTTTGCCTCCATTCATGTCTAGGTTCCACATGCATGCAGCTCCCACAGAGGCCAGAAGAGGGCCTCAGATCACCTGGCACTGGAGTTACAGACAGCAGGGAGCTGCTGTACTGGTGCTGAGGACCTAGCCTGGGTCCTCTAAAGAACAGCGGGCGCTGCCCCATCTCTCCAGCCTGAACACGGCTGTTCTTAAAGGTTTCTTTTAAAGTACTCATTACCATCAAAGGACCATTTGTGATTAAAGAATAAAAATCTTAGAAGACTAGATTAAAAGAAAACTTTCCTGACCCCACCCCCACCCCCAAAAATCATATCATGCAACAAAACAAGACCTTGGCAAACACCATGAGACGTAAATAGGAGACATAGAAAAAACTAACTCGTCTGTCTGTCTGCCGTCTGTCTCTGTTGTGCCTCTTTCTCCCTCCCTCCATACATTGCATCACGTAGCTCGAGCTAGATCAAATCTGCTACGTAAGATGAGCAATGCCTTGAATTTCTGATCCTCCAACCTCCGTCGCCTATGTGCTGGGATTACACGTGTGCATCACCACATGGCGCTGAGGACCAACCCCGGGGTCTCACGCATGCCAGATAAGCACTCTACTGTGTCCCCAGCCCAGAAGAGTCTCTTTTAATATGGGACACGAGACAAGCGTTCCTATGAGTACCAGTTCTGGTCAACATCACACAAGTCCCGCTCTGCACCTCGATCCGAGAACAGGAAACAAAGGCTGTAAACTCGGGAGAGGGAGGAACTCCATTCTCCACACACTGCAGGTGTGATTAGAGAGAGAATCTACCACACTCCAGCGGCAGTGCAGCAGATTTAAAGCTCTCACCAAAGTAGCTAGACATAAAATCGGCACGCAAAAGTAAATTAATATCACTACAACTGTGACAAACAGAAATTATAATTTAAAAGAAACCAATTATAATTGCAATTTAAATCTAATCTTTCTAAGAATAACTTCTCAGGGTTTATCTTAAGAATGTGTTCATGAATAAAGCATAAAGCTTTTTGGTGACGCAGGTCTGTAATCCCAGCACTCAGGTGGCTGAAGCAGGAGGATTGCTATAAGTTCAGGGTCACCCCCCTGAGCTATATATAGAAACACTGTCTCCAAAAAGAGATTTTAAAGACATAAATTATAAAATTGTGAATAAATATATTTAAGATGCCTTGAATGTGTGTTAGAGACACATTGTGCTCAACTGTAGGTGGACTTCAGGTACTTGGAGAGATGGACCTCGGTAGTCAGCCTCAGGAGGAGGAAGTGGCCAAATAAGGGAACAGACCTTGGTGGCCAGCTTTAGGAAGGTAGGTAGTCTATTGGTTTTAGCAAGGCAGAGGGATGGGGAGAAGGGGGAGGACTGCAGAGCCAGGCTCAGGACACTCAAGTTGGACAAAGTCCCTTCAGGTTTGCCTCTAGCTTCTCCATGGATAGGCGCACACACACACTCACCTACACACTTGAACATGCACACAAACATATACATACACACCTGCAGGTACACATGCTCAAACATATATACACTCATATACCCATATGTATATGTAGTATGTATTTCTGTATACACACAGGAACACGACTAAAATCCCTGGTGCATCAATGTTGCTGCAAGCTAGTTCTGTTCCACAGCTAATAATAAGTGAGCCACAATGCACACATGTCCTCACTGGTGGTGAACCACAGTGCACATGCGTCCTCACTAGTGGTATGCATACGTGTGGAGGACGTGCGATGGATGTGACGTGTCTTACCCACACCTGTGCTTGTCTACAAAGCAGCTCTGCAAGAGAACAATGAACGACCTCCTTTGTGTAGGTTTTAAGATCTACAAGCAATGCCGTGGTTTTTTGCTAAGGGGTGAAAAACAAAACATAAAAACCTGTGGGACGGATGAGGGTGCCCTCACAGGGCAGAGGGGGCATGCGGTGAGCATGTACACATGGCACTTTGCTTCTCTTTCTAAATGACAGAGCAAATAGGGCTGAGGTTAAGAGCTGAGGGAGCTGATGGCGTGTACACGGATAGTCGGCTTTTCACCACAGTAGTACATGCACATTCTATGAACAAGTTAATGATCTAGTTAAGTCAACATCACCACTATTTCATGTTGACAACAGTTGCCCGTCTAGGGTGCTTCTATTCATCCATCCATCACTGATGGGGCCTTAAGTAGCCCAGCCTCATCCCAACCTCACTATGTAACCAAAGAGGACCTTGGGACTTCAAATGCCTCCACCTGCAGAATGCTGGGATTGCAGGATCAGCCATGACTCTGCTCACTTCTGTATGGTCCTGAACATAGGGGTAGTGCTGAGTCCTCACCAGTGTAAGTGGTTTGGCCAGCCTGGATTTAACTTAGCTTCTCTTTTAAAATGGGCCCTTTAAAAAAAAAAAAAAAAAAAAAAAACAGTGAAGTCTGGGTTATTAATACCACACATTCAACATCTCTCAACTCTAATATATTTTCAACAGCTTTCTGAAACACATTTCCATAAAGAAAAGTGATGGCTCTGAAAGGGGCCCTTTTGAGGTAAGATATTCCTGTGGGGGCTGGAGAGAGGACTCAGCAGTTAGAGCACTTGACGCCCTTAACAGAGGATCTGGGCTCCGTTCCCAGCAGCTCACAAACATCCATAACTCCAAGGAGTTCCAGGGAGTCCAACACATTCTTCTAACCTCCATAGGTTCTGAACATGCGTGTGGTCTACACACATGCCGGCCAAAAACTCGAAACTCACGAAGTAACACACATAGGCACGCAGAGAGATACTCCTAAAAGGAGAGATGCCATTATAGCAGCTTTTGCCATGGAAACAGGAGGTAAAAGACATAAATACCTGCCTGACTTGTTTGTCTTGGCATCCTAAGGACACAGCACCCCAAACTACTTACACAGGGTTGACAACGCTGCTCTCAGTTTATTTAATTAGCCCGTATCCAGGTAGAATAAACTTTGCTGGATAAAACGCTGGGAAGGAAACGAGCAAGTAATGTTCGTCTTCAGACAGTCTGTCCCTATTTCCCCTGTGACATCTGACTCGATGTTCAACACTGCACATGCTCAGTCAGAGCTGTCCTGACCACAGGCATGGACCCCCCAGATGCCAACTGTTACATAGCATGCGTGTCTCTCCTATGCAATAGGTAAGGTACCAGTTAGAACAAGGGATGCCAGCTTGAATACAGGCCCTCTGGCTTCCTGCCGCCTGCCCATCAAAACCCCAGCATCCTCAAGAAATCCCCAGATTAAATAAATATCTGGCAAAAAAACTATTGGCAAAAATGATAATAAATTCAGCTCAGTTCCCACCACAAACTGGCACACTCCGTCAACAACCCAATCCAATCTGTCTGTCTCAACTTCTAAATAGCTGTTGATGGTGCCAGCCAGGGCCTGTGGGCTCCCGGAAGCCCCGAGTTAGTATCTCATGCCTTGTTACATGCCAGAAAACTGAGGTGAACTGAGGGTGGGCGTGGCCTCCTCAAAAGGTCAGAAGGAGAAGGAACTGAAGGAGTGGGGGAAGGGAAACTGCTAGTGTTCCACACACTTTTGCCATGGCTTGAATGGGAAATGTCCTTTACAGGCTCATGCGTTTGAGCAACGGATCCCCAGCTGCTGGCTCCCTTTGGCGATACTATGGAATCTTTAAGAGAATGAAGTATTCTGGTTTGCCTATGCTTGGCCCGTGGGAAGTGGCACTGTTAGGAGGTGTGGCCTTGGTGGAGGAAGTGCGTCACTGTGGGGGCGGGACTTTGAGGTTTCCTATGCTCAAGCTCTGCCCAGTGTGGGACAGAGATCATCCTCCTGTCTGGCGGCCTTCAGATCAAGATGTAGAGCACATGCCTGCCTGCAGGCTGCCATGCTTCCCTCCATGATGATAACAGACTGAACTTCTGGAACTGTAAGCCAGCCCCAGTTAAATATTTTCCTTTATAAGAGGTGTCATGGTTATGGTGTCTCTTCTGGAAACCCTAACTAGGACATGAAGCTTGGGGGGGAAGTGGATCACTGGGGGTGAGTTTGAGGTTTATAGCCTGGCTCTGCTTCTCACAGCTGCTGCTACAGTGTGGCCAGACGACTCATGTTCCTGTGGCCATGCCTTCCCACCATGAAGGAGCATGTCCACAGATGGTGAGCCAAAAGATACTTTTCCTCATGATGCTTCCTGTTGGGTGTTTGGTCACAGCAGTGGGAAAAGTGCCCTGGCCTCTTTGGGACCCACCACAGATGTCTGAGTTTGCACCGGTGCCATGCTGTGTAGTCCCCATCATCTTCCCTCAGTCTTTATACAGAGTGAGAGCTGAGAGATGCTCAAAACTGGAGCTCAAGACAGGAACACAGAGATGTGCTTGCTATATGGTGAGACAGAGCCACTGTGACACACGGCACATGGGGAGCACGGAGAGCAAAGTCCTTCCCTAGGCATCAGACATATAAGGTGCATGAAGAGCTGAGTCCTTCTGTAGGCATCAGCTCATGGGGAGCACTGAGAGCTGAACCTTTCCCCAAGCATCGGCATATGGGGAACACAGACAACTGAATCTTTCTCTAGGCATTGGTTCATGGGGAGCACAGAGAGCCAAGTCCTTCTCTAGGCATCAGACATAGGGAGCACAGAGAGCTGAGTCCTTCTTTAGGCATTGGTTCATGGGGAGCATGGAGAGCTGAGGCTTTCCCTAGGCATCAGACATAGGGAGCATGGAGAGCCAAGTCCTTTCCTAGCCATCGAACGTAGGGAGCACAAGAGCTGAGTCCTTCTCTAGGCATTGGTTCATGGGGAGCACGGAGAGCTGTGTCCTCTAGGCATTGGTTCATGGGGAGCACAGAGAGCGGAGTCCTTCCCTGGGCATCGGACATAGGGAGCACAGAGAGCTGAGTCCTTCTCTAGGCATTGGTTCATGGGGAGCACAGAGAACCGAGTCCTCTCTAGGCATCCACCCTCTACATACACCCTCTCCCAGCTCTTCCCCCATTAATCCTCCCACTGTGTCTCTTTGGGTCCCACAGACGATCAGCAACATCCTGAACCATACCCTGTGTGTGTTCTCAGGCTTCCGGCTCCATGAACCTAGCCATCCCCAAAGACATCTCCTGTATATTGTAATTTGGGAGGCAAAGAGGAAGCTGGTGCCTCCTGTACCCTGATACTGGTTCTAGAGCATCCATCCTCCATCTGAACCCCAGTTCTCTCACAGCTGATAGCCCTCCCTCTCATAACTGCCCCTCATGTTATATCCTGGGCTCCTGTGCACTCTGCACATCATCCCTGGATCCTTCTCCAGTCCTAAGCTGACCATTAACCTGGAGGACTTGGCATCTGTACTGGCTGGTTTTGTGTGTCAGTTTGACACAAGCTGGAGTTATCACAGAGAAAGGAGCCTCCCTTGAGGACATGCCTCCATGAGATGCAGCTGTAAGGCATTTTCTCAATTAGTGATCAAGGGTGGGAGGGCCCATTGTGGGTGGTGCCATCCCTGGGCTGGTAGTCTTGGGTTCTATAAGAAAGCAAGCTGAGCAAGCCAGGGGAAGCAAGCCAGTAAGCAGCACCCTTCGTGGCCTCTGCATCAGCTCCTGCCTCCAGGTTCCTGTCCTGTGTGAGTTCCTGTCCTGTCTTCCTTTGGCGATGAACAGCAATGTGGAAGTGTAAGATGAATAAATAAACCCTTTCCTTCCCAACTTGCTTCCTGGTCATGGTGCTTTGTGCAGGAATAGAAATCCGGATGAAGCCAGTATCCATACCTATCTTCTGAACTCCCCACCCTACCCAGTGCCTTTCCTCTCCTCCCCTCCTGTCCTGAGTGACTTCTCAACATCCAACCCTGGCCACTCAGCCTCCAGAAAGCACTGACAGATGTCTCTGAAACTGTCAGCGTCTCCTTCCTTGACCTCCATTTGCCGGGCAGCCCTCCCCGAGCTGGTACTGATGGCCAGCCTCACGGGGACCGGCACCGGGACCGGTGGATTCCTGGCCACTCAGCTTCTGCCTTCTCAATCACCCCCTGCCCTCTGCAGCCCTAATTTTCCCTTAACTGGGTTGCAAAGCCTGTTGTTACAGGCTGCCCTAAACACCAGGCCTCCTTTCACAACTGGAGGAGGGGAAGACATAGAGGAAGGGCTGGAGGTAGACATTCATAGCCACATTCATTACAGCTCCCCGCACAGCCCACATTTCTGCTTGCCTTTCTGCCTCTCTTACCGCTGTAGAAGAAGCATCCAGTCTCAGTGCCTGCCAACGGCCACTGTTCTCCTGGACTAGTCACCTCCCCCACCCCCAGCAATCTCTTCTCTGACTATCCCGATCCCACCTCTCCCCCCCCCCCCCGTGTTTACATCCATATTTAAGTATACTCTGGAGTCTCTGTTCTGTAAACCTGGCCCATGTCACATCCCAGAGGATCCATAGATTCTCTGCGGCCTTCAGAGCCCAGGTCCAAAAGGAAACAGGTTGTCCAGTTATTTCTCACCTCTGCCCCTCGGGTCACATCGGCCTGACTCCACTGCACTGAAGCTAAGCAGTTAAGACCATGAGGAGTGTGCATGACCACGCCCAGTGTTGCTTCTCAGCATCAAATCACTGGACTTTCAGCAGCATAGAGCAGCAGTGTAGGCGTGTGCCTGAGATGAACCCTGTCCCTGTGGAGTCTCCATGACCTCCTGGACCCTCACACTGAGGACCAATCGGGACCAGTGTTGGACTCACTGGTCATTTGCTGTATCTGTGGCTCTGCTGCCATCTCTGACTTTACTGTAGTGTACTTTGTCTGCACACGCTGTACATACAGTCTACACCCATTCTAGACTAGGTCTGGACCCACTCCATACACAGTCTACACCCAGTACCCCAGTACTCTGGCTCTGATTCCATGTGCATCATTCCAGGCCCCATCTCCCCAGGGGACCCCACTTCTTCTCTGGTCTCTGAAATTAGGTCTTCTTGCTTTATTCCTGACACCTAACTTCCATCTTTAGCTACAAAGAAAACTAAAACTTCAGTCTTTGAAACTAATTCTCTACTTTGCAAATAAAGTGGGGCAGCCATTTTGGAAAACAAACAAACAAACAAACAAACAAACAGTCTGTTGCTTCCTTCCAAGTTTGAATCTAGGGTTACCAAGCGACTTAGGTATTCTACGCTCCCCCACCCCCCAAAATGGAAGCATATGCCCATGCAAAACTCTATTCACAAACATTTCCAAAAACATTATTCATGATAGCCAAGAGAAGCTGGGAAACAAGCAGCATCCGAGGACAACTTGGAGGTGGCTGATGGGAGCTCGGCCAGGTCTGCAGCATCCGGGTCACAACGCAGAGAGAGCCAGGGTGAGATGATTTCAAAGACACTTGAGTGGAGACGGGGTAAGAATGAAGTTAAGGAAAGACTGGGGCTGGGACCACAGCTCAGTTGGTAGAATGTTCCCCCTGCAAGCAAGAGGACATGTGTTTGATCCCTAGACAAGGTAGCACACTCTTAGGATCCCAGCATTCAAGGGTAAAGGAAGAAAGAAAGAGCCCTGGCGCTCACTGACCCAGCAGCCTAATCTATTTGGTGAGTTCCTGGCCAGCAGGAGACTCAGTGACAACAAAACCCAAGGCAGGCAGTGCTTGAGGAGCTGGGGAAGTTTGCCTCTTGAGATTCCATGCACATACACATGCATACACAGGTGCCTACACACTCATGAGCACACCACACACACACACACACACACACACACATACACAACTTTTTTACAAAGTTCAAATAAAATAAAGCTGGTTGGCCCATCTCTCCTCCTTCCGGACTTAGGAGCTGGAGCATTCCATATAGCTCCCATGGACGGACACTTGAGACCTCTTCTTCTCGCAAGCCTAACCCAAAGGCAATGACTGTTCTGACTCTCATGCTTTTTATTCACACAGTTCTATAACTTTCCATTCACCAGAAATGTATAGAACACTAAAAGGTGCATCGCTTAGTTCCCACTCAGTATTTAACGTGAAAAGCTGAATTGTACAGAGAAAGCCCAGTTCCCACCACCTCGATTCTACAAATAGCGTTTTGCTATTTCTGTCTCATAGCCGTCTGTCCAGCGCCTCCGACCCTCCATTGATCCACTCTATGCTTTGATGCATTCCAAAGTCAGCTACAGCCCTGGTACTTCTGCCGACGTATCATTAAGGAGAGCTCAATATCTGCAGCGTGTCTGTTTTAGGGAAAATTTACAGCAAGTGGAACTCGTAGAACTCCAGTGTGTGGCGAGGTGAGTGTTGACAAATGCTAGTATGGATGGAAACTAGGCTCCTGTCAAGATACCGCAAAACCCAAAACCTGAGAGGTGCCTCCCCCAGCCCTTTCCAGTAAATTACAGACACCATCATCTACGACACAAGCAAGAACTGTTAAGGTTGTTTTCTGCCATAGATTAGTTCTGCCTAATCTAGAAGTTCAGATAAAGAAAACATGTGCTATACACGTTGGGTGCCTGGCTTCTTCCACTTAGCATGGTGGGGGTTATAGTGTGTGTGTGTGTGTGTGTGTATCTGTGTGTGTGTTTGTGTAAGTCTGTGTCTTTGTGTGTGCCTCTGTGTTTCTCTGTGTGTGTGTGTCTGTGTCTTTGTGTGTCTGGTGTCTGTGTATATGTGTGTATGTATGTGTATGTTTGTATGTATGTGTGTACATGTGTCTCTGTGTATGTTTGTGTAAGTCTGTGTCTGTGTGTGTGTCTCTGTGTGTGTCTGTGTGTCTGGTATCTCTGTGTGTGTGTGTGTGTGTGTGTATATATATATGTATGTTTGCATGATGTGTGTGTGTGTGTGTGTGTGTGTGCGCACATGCAAGTGTCCACAGAGAACAGGATGCATGGTCCTAGAGCTGGCATTACAGGCAGCTGTGAGCTGTCTGATGTGGAAACTGAGAACCAAGTCCAGTCCTCTACAAGGTCCAAAGCATTGTTCCCTGCCGAGCTGCCTCTCCCTCTCCTAGCATGGGGTTCCTGAGATTCACACATAGAGAACGGATTCTTGTTTGTTGCTAAGTACTATTCTATCACACGACTCCCGCTTCTGTTTCCCCATTCACCCACTGGCAACCTCCGGACTTGCTCTCTATTTTCAGTTACTAAGACTCAACCTCCTGTACCATCCTTACGGGAGTCAGTCTGGGAACATGTGTAAACATATGCTATACATATATGTCTCACAAGAGGGATCACTGGATCATGGGGTACATGTTTGCTTGAGCTATAAGAATCCATCTGATTCGGTTCCCAGATGTTCAGGCTGGTTCCTGGATGTTCAGGCTGTTTTACATCCCCAGAACTCAAGTCTGTGGCTTCCTTTTGTCCTCACTCTCTTGCCAACCTTTGCATGCCCCACCTCCATTCTTTTGAACCGTAACCAGTAGGCAGTGGGTTGTTGCTACAGTGTGACTTTTCACTTGGACCTCCTGTCTAGGTGTCTGGCAGCTACTTTTCATCACACTAAGAAAAGAGAGAATCCCCTCTACCCCCAGTTTGCCAAAAGCTTTTATAGTTAATGTTTCCATTGCAAGCTACCAAATACAATTTAAGCATCCAAACTCCCCCTGACACATGATTCTCAAGGGACATGTCAAGCTCCTTCTGTGGAGGAGCTGGGGAGATGGCTCTGTCTATAAAGTGCTGTGGGCACAGGGTCCTGAGTTCTGTCCTCAGAACCCACATTTAAAGAGCTGGGCATGGTGGTCGCACACATTTGTAAACCCAGAACTTGGGAGGCAGAAACAGGTGGCTCACAGGGCCCAACAACCAGTCTAGGTTTGTTAGCAAGCTCCAGGCTTGTGGGAGAACCTGACTCAAAACCTGAGGCAGCTAGCACCTGAGAAATGACACCCAAGGTTGACCTCTGACCTCCACATGCACACATGTGCATACATGCACCAACACACGTGTAAGAATGTCAGAGGACCCCTACCCCCCAGAGTTTCCTGTTTCTAAGCCACTATACTGGTCCCTGTTACTGGTAAGGATAATGGTGGTAGTGGTGACAACTGGCCTTCATCTTCATGCAAAGAAAGCCTGACCAGGTTCTGTAGCACCATGGGTAGCTTCGAGATCACACTATGCTCTCTCTGTGATATTTGGTCTTTTTCTTCCAGCAGGGTGGATGGGGCAGTCTGCCATGTCAGAGGCAGTCCCTCTGAGGGTAACATAGCTCACAGCTCCCTGATGGACGCGCTCTCTGGCCTGTTCTCACATGCACATGGGTCACTCTTCAGATTCTCCCACACTCACAGCAGCCTCCACACCTGCCCTCTACCACTGACCTCTAGATGCCCTGCTGGCACTGTGCTTCCCTAGAAGGGCTGCCCAGCATGTGTGGGACTGAACAGCTGGAGGCGCCAGTAGAAGCTGGGCATCAGCCACCAGTCATGTGAGGAAGACTACTTCAAAGGGCCGGAACTGTGGTAAGTAGGGCCACCGTAGAGAAGGCCCATTTCTAGGGATGCACACGGGAGTGGTATCTCGTGGTCCTAGCCTCTTCCTGTTAGACATTGCTCTCTGCTTCCTGGTTACCACAAGGTGAGCAGCTCTGCTCTGCCACCCATTACCCTCATGATGCTGTACCACACCATATCCCAGAAACAGCAGAGCCAAAGGACCACTGGCCAACGCCTCAGAAGCGGTGGCCAAAAGAGATATGATTTCCTCTTTTGAAAGTGTTTGTCTCAGCTGGTTGCTTGACTAGTAGTTAGGTAGATTTTCGTGCTCTCCTCTCTCTGTGCATAAGGCTCACTGCTCCATGCTGACCCTGGTCCGCACCCTCTTCCCCTCTGGATACAGCGATGTTACCTCCACCAGCCCAAGCTGCCTCCCACCCCTAGGATGTGCATCTTCTCTGTACCTGACACCTCTCACTTGCAGGTAATTCTAGGCCTTGACACTGTTCGTCCTTCATCCTGTGTGCCATGGGTAGAAAGGATGCTCCAAGGACCCTCAGAACACAAGACATTCGATAAACTAGATACATAGGTATCAACCACAGGTTCCCGGCACCCACAAGCCCAGCCAGGGTAGGGGGGAAGAAAGACTGAGGGAAGAAGGACTGATAATGTCCTCCAAACCACAGGGCATTATCATTACAGCCCTCAAGGTTTTTAGCCTTGGATGCTAGTAAATCCAAAGAGGCCTATCCCAGCCCTCCAGGCGGTTTCCTTCCCTCCGTTGTTGTAGCCCCTGGCAGCTGGAGGGACAGAAAGGTCACGGAAGATGCCACCATCAGCACCTCAGTACCTTTTTGAAGTCACCACTCCCCAGAAAGGATGTAGAGCATGTAAGCTCATTACAGTGTGGGTAGGAAATAGATTCTTAAGACCAGCTCCTTCCAGAGACAGACAGACAGACAGACTGACACATGACACTTGGGCAGGGGACAGTATGGCAAAGGCTAGAAAGGGAGGCCATGATTAGGTTGGGGGATGGGAATGAACTCTGATAAACCCAAGAAAAAATAGGTACCACCCACGCATCACAGACTCCAGGAATCTAATGGTGAATTTGTAGTGAAGGTGAGCCCCAGGGTCAACCCAACCATCTTCTGACTCAAGAGAGGATTCCCAAACATTGCATGTTTCAACCTAATTTGACTGCTGTGACACTACAAAGAAGGGATACCCAGCCCCTGCTAAGCTCCACCCAACTCTCCATTTGCACATGGGACCATGGGTGCCCCAGAGACAGAAGTACAGAGGAAGCCAGGTACAGAATCACAGCAGGTACCCAGGGCTCTGGCTCCAAGTTCTGCATCCTTAGGAACTACATCCTAATTCAGCCTTCTAGTGGCATGTCCATTATCATTCCTGAAGTGTACCCCAAGGGAGGAAAGAGTGTTGAGAATCTGGGGGGACTTGAGGAGAAGAAGGGGAACCAGGAGGCTCCACCTTCCATCCTCCCTCCTCACCTGTCTCCTCTTGTGTTCTGCTCCCTTTGACTTAGACTCTATCATCCAGAGAGATGACAGTGCAGGTACCCAGCCTGGTATAAGCTGCCCTGCCAGTGAACAGGCTATCAGTTTAGAGGCAAAACAACTAGGAAATAGCACTTTTCCCTGAAAATAATGCTTGTCAACAGGAAGCCCGATTAGGGCAGAAGCCACGCACTTCGGTGGCTTGAAGCACTTAATGTCTGATGCTTCCTTTTCCCCTTATACCAAGTGACAGGAGATCGCCTGGCTTCCCGGGTCTGTGTTCAGTTCTGCATCACAATCAAGTTTCCTAAGGAGTGGAGACTTTCTTTTTTTCATGAATACAAAATCTTTCTATTATAGGTCTTTTTTTTTTTTTTTCATTTTCATTCCAAACACTGCAACAGGCAGCAAAGGGTTTCAGACATCCGTCCGTTATCTGTCTCCCACGCAGCTCCCACAGCCTCAGCCTGATAAACTGCTGTGATTCAATACTGCCGTACGCTGCCTGACTTGCTTCCAATGTCTAGAAAATGACCGCGAGGAGCCGGCAGTTTCTGCTGCTGATGCAGTATGCAGATTCTGCAAACAAGATTTAGTTTCACAGCTGGTTTTCAGAACAGCTTAGAGTCAAAGATTCAAACTACAGAACGCAGCGAGCAAGTTCTTATCAAAATGTCAGAATCGATTTGGCCAGAATACCTTGGCAGGCAACATCTGTGAAAGGTTAGAGGCGTGTGCCACTCCCCCTCCGCCCCCACCGATTCACACAGCTGTCAAGTTCATCAGGGCAAAAGCACCAAAAGTCTGTGTGCACGTGAAGGCAGGGCATTCCAGAGCTACCAGCCCTCTCTTTGAGAAGACTCCAGGGAGCTGGGGAGCCTATTGGGCACCTAGCAAGAAACAAAAGCATCCTTCTCCCTACCCATGGAGGGTCTTAGCAACGCTCCTGGTCTCCACAAGGCATAGAAGTGGCCTTGTTACAGAAAGGGAAAAGAAAATTGAGAGAGAGGAGGGGAGAGAAAGAGAGAGACAAAGACAGAGACAGAGAGAGAGACAGAGACACAGAGACACAGACAGACAGAGACAGACGGAGGAGACAGGAGGGGGAACAAGAGTGAGAAAAGAGAGGGGAGGAGAGGGGAGGAGAAGAGAGGGAGATGATCCAAAGGGAAGCCTCTGGTCCAATTCTCCCTTTCTCTGAGCAAGAGCCCTCATCTGCCAAGAACAAGGAGGAGATGAACCCCAAGTTTGGGGATGCCCTGGTTTGTTTCTCTGTTGCTGTGACGGACAGATGCAGTTTAAGTGAGGATCTGGTTTGTTTGGCCTGCACATTCAGGTTGTAAGCCATCACTAGAGAAGTCAGGATAGAAAGGAAGACAGGAAGATAGGAGTCTGAAGCAAAAACTGTGGAGCGGCAGTTCTTACTGGCTCTATATCCCTGGCTTCTGCTCAGTCTGCTTTCTTTCACAGCCCAGGACCTCTGACCCAGGATTGGCAAGGCTTTCCATGGGCTACGCCCTTCTATGGCTATCAACAATCCAGACAATTCCCAGACCACTGTGAAGTGGGCAATCCCCAGCTGGGTCTCTCTCTTGCTGGGTGACTCCTGAATGTAACAAGATGCTGATAACATGTAACCAAGGCAGGGGCTCCAAGGTGTCTTCTGCAAGGGTATGAGTTTGTTACTTTTCTTGTAGCTGTGACCAGACACCTGACAGGAAACAGCTTAAGGAGGGAGGGTTATTGGCTCATTGTCTGAAAGGGATATAGCCTACCATGGGAGGGAAGGTACCACACCCTACCAGGAGATGCTCACATCTGGGCAGATCAAAAGATGATGCTCAGGGGCTTTCAGCTTATGGAAGGCGTCTACACACATTCAGAGTGGACATCTTCTGATGGTCCCCACCCCCATCCCCATACACAGCCATTTACCCTCTTTGCCTCCCCACCTCAAACCTCTCAGGAGCTCCCTCAAAGACAGTCTCAGAGGTATGTCTCCTAGGAGATGAAAAAAAAAAGTCTAATCAAGTTGACAATGAAGATTGACCATCTAGGTAGAAACAGTGTTACCATCTGTGTGCTTCTCTGGAGCATGAATGTACAGAGAACCCGCATCCCATGAAACAGGAGCCAAGCATTGCCAGTCCACTAGTCAGAGTGCCTCCGGTCTGGTGGGGGATGCTGAGGGGTGGGTGTATAGATCCCATAATAACCAGCCCTTCCTGCTCCATGTAGGCTTACGATGAGGTCAAAACTAATTACTGATTCTCATATATTTTTTCCCACTTCAGACAGAATCATAACACTATTAAGAGCTAATACATTTATTACTGTGATTCTCAACCAGGCAATATTAAAACCTGTGAAAGTGACTTTGCAAATTACCAAACAGTCACCAAGCTAATGAAGCAAGGCTTTTAAAGTGACTGAGGAATAATTCCTATATTATAAGGACAGCAATCTGTGAAGGGAGATTTGGTTTTAAAAAAAACACACACACACACTCACATTATAACCTATAATAGAGAATGTTAATCTGTGGCGAATCCAATCAGAACAGAACAAAAAGAAAAGCAGAGAGAAGAGGGGACACACAGACAGAGAGGGGCACAAGAGTCCACAGGCAGGAAGACGCATGGAAGGAGGTGCCCATGGGCCCCTGTGGTCACTGGGCACCATGCCAGTAGCCTGTGACGGCCTGGCCAGCATCTGGGATCACAGCAGAGGCAGCCGCTGAGAATGTCTGTGAGGGATTTCGTGGGTTAGGCTAACTGAGCTTGGAAGACCCGCTCAGAATATGGGCAACGTCGTCCATAGGTGGGGATCTTGGAGAAAGGAGCTGAGGGCCAGTACTCATCGCTCTCCTTCTGGACTATGGATGGCGCGTGACCAGCCACCTTATGTCCCTGCTCCATGACTTCCCTGCTATGATGTGCCGTACACTTAACTCGGAACCAAAAGAAATCCATCGCCCCTAAGGTTGTTTTTAATCTGTCAGGGGAAGGAGAAAAGCAACAATACACCTACCCAAAGCCACGGTGCCTGCAGCGTTCTCCTGAAAACACACTAAGGAGCCCTGTCTGTTGTGATCCTGAGGAAAGGGCTTAGGTAGAGTCTTAGCTGACCGCACCTTCACAGTGCTCAGTGGTGTGAAGCTCAGATGCTCTGCCAGCGTCTCAGAGTACAGCATCTGGTTCCAGGCAACATGGTCTGAGCCAAAGGGGTAGCCTGGGGAAACTTCCAATTATACCCAATGTCCAGGTACCATCCTGCCTATCAGCCTAGGGCTGCAGCCCACACAGGGCTATAGGTGGTGCATGGAATGGGGTACAGGGAACCTACATAGATGCAGATGGAGTGTTAGTCTATAGTGCACCCCCCTCTGACACAGCTTGCCCCATAACTACAACACTTTACAAGGTTTCACATCAAAGCGCTGTGCAGAACAAAGACAAGGAGACAACCACGAAGGCTGGCCAAGGGAGAGGAGGCATGCTTCTTGTTAGCAGCTAACAGCAAGCACTGGGCTCTACTTAGTCAACCGAATCCGACTTTATGCAGAAGCGTTTCCCTCATTCTTGGCCCAGTGGTTCCAAATGGTGCTCCCCCCCCCACACCCTGCCCCAGCAGATATCGAATCCTATTATACGGTAAACATCTGTGGCATTAATTTTCGTCCTGTAAACAAATGCAGGCAGCTGTGGTAGATGCTCTGATGAGTCAATCACTTTGAACAGCTCTCTCTCTCTGCCTGCTTTCTTCACGCTGGCAAAAATGAAATGGGGGCTCTCAGTCCATCTGCGGCATCACCAGCGGTGGGGTCCCGGCCAGGAAACAGACCACTTCCCTTTGTGCCTGACCAAGACCCTCCTCCTTTAGAATACCTAAAAGGAACGACCCTGAACGGAGAACACGGGCTCCATGTTTTGCATTTTTCCCTCCACTAGCGGACTTGATCCGGAAACCCCGAGAATTAGTTTGTGCTGCGTGCTCACTGGCTCTCAGCAGGGGTGACCAGCACTGCCAGAAGAACACTGGACAGCGTGGATGAACCTTTTTGGGTGTCCCAGCTGGAGGGAGAGAATGTTGGTGTCTACTGAACGGCAGCCAAGGCTGCTGTTACAGAGCCAGGACAAACCAACAGTGAGCGAGCAGCAATCTAACAGGAGAGTTTGTGTTTAGAGGTCCCGTCTCCAGTATCCCAAGCTGACCTCAAACTTAATATGTACATGAGAATGACCTTGAACTCCCGATCCTCCGGCTTCCTCTCCCCACTGCCCCTCGAACACTGGGATTACAGACATGCAGTACCCACTTTGCTTGTTTGTTTCTTTAAGCAGATACCCATCCCACCAAGTGGCTGGGTTCTGATATCTGTGTTTCTGAGGAGAGGCAGTATCATTCCTCCCTGTGTGACTCAGCCTAGGATGGGAGAAGTAACAGTCTGGCTCCATTGTACCCTGTGGCCTCTGGTCTTTCCTTTCCCAGGCTCCAGCTGGAGAGGCTTTTCTGTGCCCAGTCCACTAACCACACCCAGCAGTCTTAGGTCAGCTGTTACCTGCCTGTGTGTGCTGTAACACAGAGCCAGAGCGGGCCCTGTGACAGCAAGCGCCCATCCCCAGCAGCTCCCATGTGCCTGCCTTATTCTGTGTCAACCATGGCAGTGCCCAGGTGCTTCACAGAGGCGGTGGTAGCCAGACGTCCATCTGTGTGGGCTTCTGCCACCACCTGCTATGAGACCAGAACGTTTGTGTCTCCCAGAGGCAGGACTCCATCTGAGCTCTGTCTTGCCACTGCCTCCTTCCCCAGTAAAGCACAGAATGAAGAGCCGCCATTCCTGACGTAGACCACCATGGAGACTGGGCTCCTGCATGGGCACGCAGTGTGTGGTCTTCCCAGCTTCTCGTGAGCCTCAGCACCCCATGCCTGAGTCTAAGCTGCCACTCAGGCCCCACCTTCTTCCTGGAATTCGGCTGTACCCACCCTGTTGGTTCCTGAGAGCTCACCCCCCAGTGGCCCCATCTTCTGTCCTCAGCATGTCCAGAACCAGCCAGGAAGTCTAGCCCTGCTGTTGAGACCCAAGTGAGAAAATGTTCTCATCATAGCCCTCGTGAAAATGAGATCAGCAGCACCTCCTAACAGGCTCTGAGGCATGCTTGATTATCACAGGCCCAGAAGGTCAGAGAACTGACCCGGGATGGCACAGCTGCCAGAGAGCCAGACTCAGCCTGAGCTGAGGCCAACATCTCCACACCCCAGACCTCAGGAAAGCTCTCCTGCTGTACCAGTATGAGGGGAAGGCCAGACATGAGCAAATGTCCAGGAGGAAGCCTCTTTGGACCCATCCAGCAACCCTACCCTCTGCTTGGAGTCACAGCCTGGCCCACTGTTCAAAAGCAAAGCCTCCTTGCCCCAAGGGAGGAGCACCCCTTTCCAGTCTAAAGAGGGATGCCTAGAACTCCCTCAACAAGGTGTGGCCTTAAAGGAGGAAGAATGTCACCATGGAGGTGGGCCTTGATATCAAGCTAGGCCTGATTAGGCAGTCTCCTTCTGCTGCCTTCAGATCAAGATGTAGAACTTTCAGCTCCTCTGGCAGCATGCCGACATGTTTCCCATCATGATAACGAATTAAACCTTTAAAAGTGTAAGCTAGCCCCAATCGAATGTTTTCCTTTATAAGTATTGCTGTGGTCATGGTGTCTCTTCACAGCAATAAAACCCTAACTAAGATACTCCCCGTTCCCCAATAGGGCAGGGCTGTCCAGCTCCACCCACTGAAGGCTCTGCTAGCAGTGACAGGAAAGCACTTATGTGCCATCCCTCAGGGACTCTCTGCCCCAACTCTGCCTTGTCTTACACCCTAGATGACTAGGTCAATATCATATGGAAACTTCCAGAACTCTGTTCTACCCTGTACCTTAGAAATAGACCGACAGAAGGTAGATGCTTCTGATAATAACACTCAGGGGAAAGGCAGCTGCCCAGCGTGTACAAATCTCTGGTTTTGATCCCCAGTGTTGGAGGAAGAAGGAAGGAAGGCAGGGAGGGAGGGAGGGAGGGAGGGAGGGAGGGAGGGAGGGAGGGAGGAAGGGAGGGAGGGAGGGAGGGAGGGAGGAAGTGATGGAGGGAGGGAGGGAGGGAAGACAATCACAGGACAGCTGATAATAACTAGCTTTTCTAGAACCCCAACTCTGCTGGACCTGGAGCAGATTCTAGAGAACTGTGACAAACAAGCTCAGTCTTTGACCTTGGGGACCAAAGTCAAACTAGGTGAAGAAGTAAGAAACCAGACAGACCAAGAGTGGGGCAGATGCTGCGACTGTCCCTGTTCTGCAGGTGCTACCTTACCAGTTTATTTAAGAGTGGTGGCTCTACAACACCACAGAGCCTTTCTGTCTCTGATTCACCCCCAGAGACACCACCACACACTCCAGGTTCTTTGATGAGGGAGGAAGGGAAGAGCTAGGGCCTGGGGCACACTGGACTTCTGGGTGGACCAATTTAGGCTGTCTGTCCCCAGGGTGGAGTTGGGGAGCCCTGGGTGCACACAGAAAAGGTGTCAAGGCTGGAACTCAGTCTACCTGGCATGCCAATAGGAAAGACTTAAAGCAACCAAGCAATAGGATGGACATTTGGAGTAAGAACAGTCCTCTCCATCCCGTCCACGGCCCAGCAAGGGGTGGACGTGTCCAGATAGGTATATGAGTCCCCAACACCTGACTCTGCCCCCAAACCCCAAGTCAACCTCCCTGGCAACCATCCCCAGACTACATGCAGGTCTCAGCTACCTGACATATAATGACCAGGCCCTGTTCTATGAGAAGCCCTCAGGTATGGTAGACAAAAAAAGAAGTCCAGGGTGGTAGTCACCCACAGCACCCAACAGACACGTGCACAGGGCCTCACAGACATCAAAGGCCTAGTTCTCAACAGAGACCCAGCAGGAGTGGGGGTCGGGTGAGGAGAAAGATCCCCTCCTTACATGCCTTCTCTCTCTCTCCTTCTGACATGTGTATTCACTTAAGAGAGTGTGGCTATGAGCTTCCTCCTCCCAGGACCCTGGAAGATCACAGCTGCCTTGGGTGGGCCAGGCCCAGGGCCTTGAAGACTGCCCACTAGAGGGCTAAAAGAAGAATTATGGGCCTCTAGTCTCCTAGAATTATCAGCTGCCCCATGTGATAAGAATGGCAGCCAGAGTGGCCATTACCAAGCCCCCAGCAGGAGACAGTCCACTGGACCTTTCAAATTTCTCATTTAAGAAGAAACCTTTCAGGGTTGGTATGCTGACTGGTTTGTGCCAACTTGACACCAGCTGAAATCATCTGAGAGGAGAGAATCTCAATTAAAATCATGGTAGTCTCCTTATATATAAGCCAAGCAGTGAGGAGGCAGGACGGGCAGATCCTCGGCACTCATTGGCCAAAATGATGAGCTTCCGGTTCAGTGAGAAGGCATCCTACCTTTACTTCTGGCCTCCATGTGTGCACACGCATGTGCACACACAGACACTTCTGGCATAGTTGTACACCCATAGTAAGTATTCGTTACACAGAATCACCACGTTTGGGAACAACTACTCATATAGTTTGCACTTTCTGCTCACAGATGAGAAAGACTGAGCTCGAGGTGCCAAGAAAGCTGACCCAGGCTCACAGAGCACATAGAAAATTGGAACCCTGACCATGATACTCCCAAACTGCCCTCTCCAGGACTAGGACTCACACTTCCCCTCCAGCCTACTGAATACCTCCCTTAAGAGTAACCTCACCCCTACCCCAGTCAGAGGTTTCCCTAGGCTCAGCCAGTTCCAAGCAGCTGGATCCCTGGGGCTCCTGGGGTAGAGCATTGCATGGCACAGGCTCTGAGGGTGTACAGAGAACTTCCCCCAGCATGCCTTGCATTACCCTGGCTCTGTACTGTCCGACAGGGCTGCCACGCACTCTGGCTGCTCAGTCCTGCCCCACATCCTTGCTTTCTCAGAGAGCTTCGGTCCCAGAGCCTGACTGGGCAGCTGCCAGGTCCATCTGTCCCAAATCACCTTCTTCAGAGAGACTCTAGGCTCTCCCACTCCACTCTCCCCTCTCAGAGCGGGCTTGGCTCCGGCAGGAAAAGCCTATTCTCCCTGCACTATTAAACCCAGCTCTTCAAAGACACATCTCACATTGAGTTAAATTCTTTCATGAAGCCTTTGGTGGTTTCCATAAATACCATAGATGAATAGGCTGGAGCCCATGAAAGCCCTTATTTACTGCAGGATGAAGGGCCAGGAGGAGCAGGGGGAGGGAGCCTGGAACACAGCCACGGGACAGGTCAGCTGAGGAGGGCATCTCAGCTCAGGACTAAGGCGGAGGGAGAGTCAGGAGGTTTTGTGAGGAGGACCCTGGGCAAAGAATATGTCTGCCCCTCATCTCCCCAAAGAAACTAGCCTCTGTCACTTCCTTACAAAACAAACAAACAAAGCCCTTCCATTAGGCACTTTAGGGTGCTCCAGAATGACCATCATATATACACAGTGCTGCTGTGCTGAGCAGTGGGTGCCAGGACAGCTGGGAGCGCTTGCAGGGAAACGCCAGCACTAGAGCCCAGTGTGAGCGCCAAGGACAGCCTCCCTGGAAGACAGAGACACCTGGGTAGTGACAAGGACAAGCCCAGGAAAGCTATCTCGTGAAAGGTAAGAACGAACCAAAGCCACTTCTCTGTGAGCTGTGTCGTCGGTCAAGTGAAAGCCTTGCCCTAGATTCACACAGCTCAGGACATGCAGATGCAGGTGTCATTTAGCTAGTCCACAGCCATTTTCCCAAGCTAACCCCAAGTTGCCTTCTCAGACCTTCCTTTGGGAAGGGTGCGCACCTATATCTGAGGCAACATCCAGGCAGGCATGGCTGCAGAGCCCTGATAGGAGGAGCTACAGGTGAAAAGAAACGTGTTGCCAACAGGAACCCAGGTTGTCTAGAGCAGACAGTGTGAAGAATCTGCTACACACAGGGGCGGGAGGAAGCCTGCCATTGACACTTAACAGTTTGTTTAGGTGTGTAAAATGTAATTAATTTTAGTTTCACACATCTTAAGTGGCTCTAAACGATGCTCATTCTGGAACATTCTAAATGTCTCATGGAGGATTTTTTTTCTTGCTTCTTATAATGATTAATATTCAAAGACAGGGTTAAGACTTTAAAATGTATAATCTCTCATTAAGACTGAAGCCATCTGCATCCCCTGATGGTCAGTCAGCCCAGAGCCCAGAGCCTTGATTCTTGTAAAAATCTCTCCTGGAACTTGGCTGGACATGAGCTACTCCCATTTCTGGGAACCTTCCTGCTCTTCCCTTCTCCGCACACAACTCTGCAGCAGCCCAAAGACCCCAAGGAAGTTTCCAGGAGGGAAAGATGCCTGTATCCAAGGTTCCCAAGGTGGACCTTTATCATCCGGCAGAAATGAAAGTCAGGTCCAGCATAGGAACAGTGGGCAAGTGGGTCGTGTGACTCAGAAGCACCTGGACAGCAGCTGGCCCAGCTTCACTGTTTGAGGGAAGAACCTGTGCCTCAGGGAGGGAGCATCATCCATTGTCAGTCACAGGCCTGGAGGCTTCTCCATATCACTGCAAAGCTCTGCCTTGTTTTCTCTGAAGCTACCTCCACTCTACCATAAACCTCACTCCCTTCCATCAACAGAAGCCAGACAGCATCTCAACTCAGACAACGCTGTCTGTGACTAGCTAGGGCTCTGGAGTAGCCTTTCCCCGGTCCTAACTCAAAGTTAGGCCTAAGTCCAGAGAGAAACAAACGTTTGCCCTTGTATGTAAACTGTTCTCTGTCTGTTCCAACCCAGTCCACGGGAACTCTGCTTGATTCTGGGACACCACTCACTGGCACACCAACCTACATCATTGGCTGTCATTGCAGCCTACCCTAGGGGCCAGCTGCTTTGGGGCAAAACAATTCTTCCCCTATCAATGTGTCTTCAAGGCATGCCCTCCCAATAGCACTTTGTATCACTCACCCTAGGTTCATATATGTGTGTAGAGTGCTGACCAACCCCTCTCTCCAGAACAACTACTAAAAAACAGGGAAAACTTAGATCATTCAGAGACCACAGAGCAACCCAGTCCAGAGCAAACTCTGAGCCTAACCCTGAGATAGGACTTTCTTCCACACCCAAGCCCCTGGTAGCCAACCTTCCCCCAAACATCCCGCATCCTGGGAGCAACAGTCCTGTGCCACTAAAAGGCATCAGCATGATGCTGTTCATGACATCATGATGGACAGTGCCATTTACTGTCACATGTGTGGATGGTGCAGGGAGGTGTCTGCTTCCCAGAAAGCAGAAGGCACTGGGGACCGGAAGCTTCTTTAGCATCCATGGAGATCATGGCCCAGGATAGCGTGACAAGACAAGGCTCTCTCAGACTGCAGGGGGTACTTGGGCAGTCCATTCACACAGTCACTGTGATGATAAATGTCCCCCTCATGGTCTTGAATACTTGGTCACCAGTTGGTGGCATTGTTTGTGAGCTTATGGAACCTTTGGGAAATGGAGCCTTACTGGATGAAATACATCACTGGAGGAGGGAGCAGCTTTGTGTGTTCACAGTTTCATCCCACTTCCTGTTCAGGCGCTCTACTTCATGCTTGCATTTGACAGTGTCAACAGTCGGCTCTCATACGCCGCATATGTCTGTGGCTTGATGTGCTTTCCCTCCATGGTGGAATCTAACCCATTAGAACCTTAAGCCCAAATAAACTCTTCCTTCTCTAGGGTGCCTTTGTCATGGTTTTATCATAACAACAGCAAGGTCACTGATACAGTGTCACAAGTGAAAAGATACATTGTATCCATGCAGAGAAGGCTGAGCCTACCCTGCACAGAGGAAGATGGAGGTGCGAACAATCGAGCTACTGGACAGATCAGGAAGTAGGAAGGACACACTGATGGGACCAGATGGACACCTTCTTCTCCAGAAACAGCTCCTGATACCTGCTTTGCAAAAATGCGGTTGTCAAGAGGTGATCCCCAAATTCTCATCCAGGTCTGACAATGGACAGGTCTTCTGGGGGCATGTAAGAAACTGCTTGTTTCCTTTCCAATCAGGAGGTTCCAGAAGCATCCTGGAGAAGGCCTTCCAGGACCAGAACATACTCACAATGTCTGTCACCATTGATAATATATTCCATGCTTGCAGTTCTAGACTCCACCAGGAAGACACCTGGTGAGGCCCAAGCTCAAGAACAGAGTGACCCTTCTGGGCTGATAGCTGTTACAGAGTCACCACCAGGGTCAGAATGAGAGAAGCCAGTACCCAGTGTGCATCAGGAGGTCATGCGTTGCCGACATGCCTATCCCAGGTAACATGACATTTTCATACATGTATATATTGCATCATTATTAAATAAGGCTAGACATATCTCCTGTTAGTGCATATGTGTGGTGTATGCCTGTGTGTGTTTGTGTGGGTACACACATGTATGAAGGGCAGAGGTGGCTGCCCACTTATCTCAATAGAGATGACAGAGTCTCCCATTGGCTTGAGTGGCTGGCAGTGAGCCCTTGAGATCTCCATGTTTCTGTCTCCTCTCCACTGCAATTACAAGCATGCATTAAGCACCCATTCTTTATAATTTTATTGTATTTATGTTTATGCCTATGTGTGTGTGTCTGTATGCATGTATGTACATATATGTGATGGGAACATGGCTACCAGAAGAGGGTGTCAGATCCCTCAAAGCCAGAGTAATGCAAGTGTTTCTGGGGTGACCAGCTTGTTACAGAAGTACTCAGTCCCAAAATCCAGTCCGCAAGACTGAACAGTGGTGTTCCTAACCACTGAACCATCTCTCCTGATCCGCGCTCAGCTTTTTTACGCAGCTGCTGGGGATCTGAACTGAGCTCCTCATGCACTTGAGTGAGTCAGCCATCTTGCCAGCCTCTAGCTTCTAGCTAAATCAATCTCTCTCTCTCTCTCTCTCTCTCTCTCTCTCTCTCTCTCTCTCTCTCTCTCTCTCTCTCCCTTCTATGAAGGCCACAGTCTAAGCGCCACTCTCTGGAGTCTCCATGGTTCCCCAGGAAGGAACTGGGATACTGGCCATGATAATGCATCTGTGCCTGGTGAGTTCCATCCTCCAACAGGCTATACTTGACCAAAAATAAATTAATTAAATAAACAGGACCTCCAATTAAAGGGATGCCGTCCTCAAGGGAGGGAATATCAGACAGCAGAAACTCATGAGAAACGTGTTGGCAGGAACATGCAGAAAGAGTCTGCAGGAGCCCTGCTGTGCCTCTCACAGGGCACACAGCTGAAGCCAAGTCAGAAACACCAGGCAGGGGCCTCTCCCTGCATGAGCAGAATTCTGTGGCTCTTGATTTCTGGAATGACTAGGAGAAGGTTTGACACACCACAACCTCCATCCTGGACAATGTCAGAGGGATGAGGGACCTGCCTCCAGTTAACACGGTACGGAAGATCTTATGTCCTGGACAAACCCTGCCATAGACACAGAGAACAGGATCCTTCGTCTTCTGTCAGTACATTTTAAGAACGAGACGAAAGGTAGCTGAGAGTGGGTGGGGGGGATTTCAACTTTAAGGTACATTTTTAATTAAAAGAAAGAGATCAGAGCCGTGATGCGGCATCATAAAGCAGATAATTTTACAGCTGGATGCTCTCCCTCTGATGTACTTGAAAACCATTTTCAAGCGACATAAAGTTTAACATACCGGTACATCTGCCTACCCGCTAGAATCTACATGGAATTTAAAATTTAATTATATTAAAGCTTTGCTACAGTGTGCATCGCAAGCACACTAACCAAGTGGAACGTCGGTAGAATCCCCGCAGAAAGCTTTGTTTTGTTGTTTTGTGGGGTTTTCCACCCCCTTTCCACTGGAATTCAGTTCGGGGAACCCAGTGTTGAGTTTGACAGACAGTTGATGAAGCTGTCCGAAATGTTTACTGCGTACATAACGAACCCCTGGGGACCCGATTATTTACTCTCCCGGGTGCTGCTTAGGGACCCAGTCCCTCCCTCCTCACCTCCTCTGTGCTAATACAGAAAAACAGCCATAGAAGGAGGGTGTTGGATAGCCAGGGTGACCCTGTGAGGTTGGGTAGGGGTGAGACAGACAGGCAGGGAGAGCTCATGACTCTGGAGAGAGCCAATCCAGTGTTAGGTCTGTGTCTGTGTCAAAGCACACCTTCCTCAGCTGGGAAAGTTTCCCTAGTAACCTATTAGCCACAGGTGCTTCCTATGGTTGAACTCGCAGTCCTGGCTCTGGGCTAGTTCAATGGGGAATGCTTGCCCAAAGATTTATGAGGATCTGTGCTTCCTCGCCAGCACTGGAAAGTGAAGGAAGGAAGAAAGGAAGGAAGGAAGGGAGGAAGGGAGGAAGGGAGGAAGGGAGGAAGGGAGGAAGGGAGGAAGGGAGGAAGGGAGGAAGGGAGGGAGGAAGGAAGGAAGAAAGGAAGGAAAAAATGAGAAAAAGAGGAAGGGAGGAAGGGACTGCATCAGGGAGGAAATACACATGAGGTGGTACGAGAGAAGAGTCCTCACACGTCCCGTGATTCAGTTCTGTACAGTGTGAATTTTCAAAATCCACATAAATTCTTTTTATAATAATTATTAACCATAAAAATGCACATTTAAATTGTGATTTGTTTCTTTCCAGTCATCATATTTAATTTCTGGATTTTAAATTAATATTAAAAGAGTTTAATTAATATTAAAGTTTTCTTTTTCATGTTTTGGAGTCAAGGACATGGGCCCAAATCTATCTGTTCTGAAAAGCTACACTGAATCCCAGTGGTGAATAGGGCCCCTGGCAGGGCCTCATAGAGGGATTCCTGTCCAGAGACATTCAGCAGATGGGAGTGCAGAGGCAAAACGGAGGCATGGAAGAGTCCAAGCACAGGCAGATGGAAGTACCATCGCATGAGTCTGAGGGGCAGCTTTGACATCCAAGGGGACCAATGAGGGAAGCTCAGAGACCATCAGGGTTGGAACTGGGACTTTGTGGTCATTGGCTCACAGACCTGCAAGGATTAGTCAGGAAGTTAGGGAGACAGCCCTTAGGGAGCCCTGGGCACTTCTGCCTTAAGAGATCAGGATAATAGGAGCTGCACACGGTTTGGCAGAGTGGTGGCCACAGCAGGAGACTAGGAAACAGCTGCTGAGACAGGAAGAGGTGACCAGCATGCCAGAGCCAATGGTTGACAATACGCTGAGGACAGAGACTCAAGCCTTTGATTTTTTCGGGGGTTGGGGGAGGAAGAGAGGGAGCTGGGAGCAGAGCCTGGGAGCAGAGCGGACATAGGCAGTAGCATGATCTGACCCACTGAAGGCACAGAAGAGATTGTTGCAGCCCTCAGGAAGGCTTTAGTCTGTTCCTTAATAGGAGCCACTAAAGACTGCTCTGTGCTGACAGGAATGTTCCAGTAGAGAGGGGGAAACCAGGCTGGTGGACAGCGAGGGGTTATTTATAACAACCCAAGCAGATGGGGAAAAAATGAGACCCAACACATAAGTGTCCAGTGTCCAAATGGGCTACCAACTGACCCAGGGCAAAGCATTCCCTGTGGGTAGATGAGGCAGGGAATGGAGGTGCTGTTGGGAGCACTCGGTAAGTCTCCTGTGATCCACTCTGTCCTCTCTATGAAATAAGAGGCATCTCCAACACTGAGTAGCTTGAACATGAAGCTTCAGAGAATCCAGAATGAGATCTAAACAGGTATAGACTTTAGTCAGGGAGCATCACCAGGTAGCTAGGGCACAGTGCACACAGGAAACCAGCACATACTGAGCTAAGCTCTTCCTCATGTTTCTAAACCTTGCACGTAAAAGACAGCCAGGCAGGATTGCTGTGAATCTTTAAAGGGTCGCTCTGTGAACATTAGAACCCAGCAGGGAAGCTGTATGTGGCAGTGGTACATGCTTGTGATCCCAGCACTGAGGAGGGTGAGGCAGACGGGCTCGTTGAGTTCTGAGACTGTACTTCATAGTGTGAAAAAGCATCAAGCATAATGGCAGAAAGCAACTCCAGTGATAGAGAAAGCTGTGAAGGGAGACAGGCCCTCATGTGACAAAACCCAAGACATGAAACTCAAAGGTGCCCGAGAGGCTTCAGGAAGAGAGGATGGCATCAGGCTACAGTGGAGTAAAGATGGGGCACCTGGAATGCTTCCAGGGGCAGCTGAGCAAAGACTGTGGCAACGGAAATGGCTCCCACCTGAGCCGCCTGCTGTGAAGCAGAAGAGTTTCCCAAGGGCCCTGGTCCCTGAGCTCGCTCAGCTCCAGACCTCCTTCCCAGGCCCGGAAGCACAGCGAAGTCTGTGATACGTTGTATCTTCTCTGGTTTGAAAGCCCTCCTCCCAGGTCCTCTAATTTCCTGACTCCTGTGGGCACGCGCATGCATCTGAAGATTCAAAGATGGCTTTCACAAACAAGAGGAAGCACACGATGTTTGTCTTTCGGGGTCTGGGTTACCTCACTTTGAATGATTATCTCCAGATCCATTAGTTTACCTTTGAATTTTATAATTTCATTTTTCATAAAGGCCAAATATATTCCACTGTGTAAATGGACCACATTTTCATTAGCCAGTCCTCAGTTGATGGACATCTTAGGCTGCTTCCATTTCCTGTTAGTGAACGTGGATGAGCAGCTACCTCTGTAGTGAGAGGTAAAGTCCTGTGGGTTTATGCCCTGGAGTGAAAGAGCGGGACCCTGTGGTGGGTCTATTCTAGTTTTTCGAGGGATCTCCACACTGACTTCCATAGCAGATGCACTTTTTTTTTTTTTTTTTTGCAGTTTGTTTGTTTGTTTGCTTAGAGATTACAACCCATTCAGTGCTCCCAGGCTGGACTCAAATCCATTAAGTAGCCCAGGATGGCCTCAAACTCAGCACTACTGTCTCAGCCTCTTGTGTTCAGGGATTACAACTACGCACTCTCATTCCAGGCTAATTAGCTCTTTAAAGATTTAGACCCAGACAGTACTGGAGAGTAACTCCTAATAATTCCCAGGGATTCCTAGGAGAGCCAGCAGTGGCTCTTGCAGAACAAACACTAAATTGATAGCCCTTTGGCAAACTGAGAGAAGACAGAATCACCAGGAACAGTGAAATCCATCACCACGTGTCCTACAGACAGCTGGCGTGTGGGAGGGAGCCTGGGGGATAAGTCTGTGGTAATTATTACAGTGTCTTAACATCAGTGAAACAGACAATTCCTTCAAAGACAACGAGTGTCAAGCTCTCGCAAAAACATACAGACCACAAAACAAACTTTTATCTAAATTAAATGTGTAGTGAAAGCTTGCTATCTTGGGCGTCGGCTATTTTGCTTGTGAATGCCACCAAACATTTATAGAGGAGATGAGACAGAATCAGCACAGACTCCTCCACAGTATGGAAGTCAGGACATCTCCCGCTGGTTTTATGAATGGAACGTTACTCTAATACTAAAACCAGGCAGTGGCGGTGTAAGGAAAAGAAGTTATCGGCCAATATTCCTCAGATATGTGTGCCAAAAGGCTTTCTCAAAAGAGAGGCATACCAAACCCTGATATAAATAAGACAAGAATGCTTCATGCTCAAGTGAAAGACTGATTTCATATTCCAAAACTAAAGTAACTAATATGCTATCGAGAGACTAAAAGAAGAAAATAATATAATCTCCTCAATGCTTGACAGCATCCAACCTCCACCCATCGGAGAAACCCCACCGAGCTCCAACAAGGGTCTGTAAGGAGTTAACAGTACAGTTTCCTGGGTCTGATTATGTCCAACAGCTAGGCACTATGTTTTCACTGGGAAAAGTTGGATAAAACAGAGAGACCTCTCTATACTATTTTTACCTCTTGAGGGCCAGTAATTATATAAAATATAAAAGTTAACCCCCCCCCCACCAAGTATCCTTGCAAATTATAAATGGAAGGGAAAAATTTCAATCTGACAAGAGGCATTTATGAAAAACTTAAAGTTAGTTGCCTGGCGTGGTGGTACACACCTTTAATCCCAGCAGAGATTAAAGGTAGCAGAGGCAGAAATATCTCTGCGAATTTGAGGCCAGCCTAGTCTACATGGAGAGCAAGCTCTGTCCGGGCCAGCCAGAGCTACATAGTGAGACCCTGTCTCAAAAAGCAAAGCAAAAGCAAAAACACCTGGAGTCAATATCGTGTCTGCAGTTGGAGACTTAACAGTTCGATAACATAACAGGAACCAAGTTTTAAATAAGCAAAGATTGGGAAACATTTCATTGCAGAAGCCACAGAGGCAGTGAGCAAGCACACAGGAAACTGTCACCGTCACTGTCTTCAGAAATGCAGCTAATGTGTCCCTCCTCCAGGAAAGGTTTTTAAATGAGTGAGGTAAGGGGGTCTGATATGAGGTAATGCAGTGGCTCCTGGGAACATGAAACACATAGCCCTCAGAGCTGCCTGTGGCCTCGAACATGAGAGACTCAGCCCAGACAGGCCATTCTGGGCAGGTTCCCAGAAGAAACACCAGTCTATGCCCCTGCAAAAAAATCTAAATGCATATGCTCATACATGCTTTGTTTATAACAATAACAAATTCTCTAGCATATGTGTGTGTCACCAGGTGGGTAGATAAATATCAAGTGTGAGGTAACACAATGGTATTTCTTTCATGATTAAAAGCTATGGATTTTAACAGGTGCAAGAATGTGGATGGATCTCAAAACAGCCATGTGAGCACATACAAACTAGTCGGTAGCGACACAAAACAACGCTCGTTTAGCGATGGGGAGGGGCAAGATGGACCGATGGGGAACACACACCCCTGATTTGTGTACATTTGTTATTCCAGTGATGGTGGCACCTACATCATGCCTGCTTACCTATGTCAAACTCATCATTGTTGGACAGAAAGGGGAAAATGTTGTGGGTCGCCCTGACGCTGTTTGAATTCTGGTGTTAACTCTGCTTCCTCAAGAGGGGCTGCCCCCGAGGAGCAGTCGATCACACACGCAGGTGAGCTCATGTGAACATTCTCCCCATTTTGACTGGTCAATAAAGGCTAGAGCCTGTGTTTGGGCAGCGGAAGGGAAAGGTGGGATGGGAGGTCTTAGACAGTGGGGCAGGAAAGGGAGGAGGAGGAGAAATGAAGGAGAGAGGATGGGAGAGGAGGAGGAAGCGAAGATGGAGCAGAACCGTGTGGCCGGAAGATACTGCAAGTAGCAAAGGGTCCTGTCGCTGGGGAATAAGTTGGTATAGTGTTAGATCTGTCCAATCTAGGCACATAGCTTATAAATATAGTAACTGGATTGTTTATTTTTTATATGGGTTTATTGGGGTTGCGAATTTCTGCACCATACATGTGGACAGTCACAAGTCACACCACAACTAAATGGTTAGCAAACAAGCTTGTTGTTGAAGCTCTGTCGTCTCCCCCATTTTAGAAATATGGAAACCGACCCACAGTTGACAGAAACCCAGAGTCAACACTTCCCACATCAAGGACACAGCGTAGATGTTCCGAGGTGAGGGCAAGACTAAATTACAAAGCTCCTCACCCTCATGGTGACTGTGCGCAGTACTCTGCATGGTGACTGAGCACAGTACCCTTTGTGGTGACAATGCACAATACTGTTATGGATGGTTGAGCATAGTGCTCTCTCTTTCAGTGAGGCTGGCCCTAGAGAGATGGCAGTCCCAGAAGAGGAGAGGTGAGGCTGAGATGGGCCTTGTTGTTCTTTCATGGCCTTTCCGAGGAGGGCTCGGGGCCTGCCTCAGTATGTACTAAGAACTGAGTGAACAGCACCAGGTGTTCTAGTATCCAGTGGACCTTAATCCATGGCAAGTCCTGTCCTGTAACTATCTCTGAGAGCCTGGGCAAGTCAATGGTATTTCTTTCATGATTAAAAGCAAGCTAATCTTTGCTATTTTATAAAGTTCTTGTAAAAAAAAAAAAAAAAAAAAAAAAAAAAAAAAAAGCTAAAAATAAAGTGGAGTCCAGATTCTTCATCCTGAGTAAAAGGCCCACTGCGGTCTGGCTTTGTTCATCTGCCTGGCTCTGCCTACTCTGCCTCACCACTCAAGGCTGCCTCTGTTGCTACCCCAGGGCCTTTGCACACACTCAGCTTCATTTCAGATATGGTACCGCATAGTTTGCCTCCTGTCTTAGCCAAATAACTCCAGTAGTGACATCATCTCTAACCACCTGTGTGGGGAGACTCCTTGACTCTGGGGCTGCTGATGCAGAATTCCCAGGCCCAAGCTATGCTGGGAGTTGTTACAGTAGACCATCACAGAAGTGTCAGTAAGAAAAGGGGTATGTGGGGAAGTCTGGGGGAAACAAAGCCTTGCCCACCAGGGAAGCATCTCAGAGACCAGAGTGGGGTTTTTTACATAGTGGAGAGAGGAGCCCATGCCAGCTGCATCTTCTCTGCACACACCAGACCAGCACACTCTGAGATGGAAGAGGGTGTGCATGTGAAACAACTGTTTGCACAAGCACTGAGAACACAGAGAACCACTCTCATGCCAGGAAAAAAACTGCACACCAGCTGAGGTCCATGACTCTAGAAAAGGGGCAACTTTCCAAAGACAGGCTTGAGATCATTCTGGGAACCCAGACAGGCTAAATTTTGTCTTCATGCTACTTCCTGACTAAGCAAAGTCCCCTGTGTGTCCTGCACAGCCTTGGTCACAGAAGTAGATTAGACAGAGCTGTGTCTGGGTTAGCACCTGTCTGCTGCCCTGCAGCGCGAGTCTCTCCAAAGGCAGCCAGCCATGTTACCTGCCTGGCAGTGAAGTGAGCTTTCATGGATCTGTAGTTAGTGAGTGGAGGATGAAGGAAGAAGTCAGCAGCAGGAAAGCCTCAGGAGAGGGCTCAGTCCAAAGTGTTTGCTGGGCAAGCATGAAGACCGGAGTTCTAATCCCCAGCACCCAGGTGGAGACCAACCATGGTGGGCTGCATCTATACCCCTAGCCCTGGCAAGGGGATGGTGAACACAGGGAGATCCCAGGGGTTTGCTGACCAGCCACTGTAGAAGAGATATGCTTCAAGTTGAGTGAGAGACTGTCTAAAATATAAAGTGGAAAGCAATAAAAAAGACTTCTGTAACCTTCACTCACACATGTGCACATACACAGGCACCTATACACACATACTGCTACACACACACACACGTCTAGCAAAATGGCTGACAGGCATTGAACACCACAGAGCCTGTCGGGTCTATTCTGATTAATCACTTGACTTCCTGAGAGGCTGGGGAGACACCCACAGCCCTGAGTGAAGAAGTGCTGTCCAGAGGCATCCTGGGACATACCTACAGTAGCCCAGAGAAAGGGGAAGGCACGTTCAAAGGCTGTGCAATATAGACCCTCTCTGAAGTCACCCCAGGCTGGCCAGCTGGCTGAGATACCTCTCTTCCCAGACCCCCCCACCACCCTTGGAAGGAGCAGAGATCCCGAGGAATAATGAGAGACTAGGGTATCACAGACTGAGGCAGGAACTTCAGACCCAGTGCTATGCGTGAAATGCCAGTTGCATCTTCTTAGAAGAAACAAAATTGTAAAGCCTCCCCCAGGTCTGAGGAATATGCAGTTAGTTTAAGGCAGGAGATACAGGTGATCAATACGAATCTTTGTATTTTTAATGGGAATCATTACTCAAAATATGTCACTGGCCAATCAATACAAAAGTTAAAACTCATCAATATTTAAATTTTTCCCATTGACATCTTATCATCCTGGCCAGGAAGGAGTTCAGCACATCGCAAAATCCATTATTTAATCTTTCAAGTTTGCAGAGTTCAGAATTAAACACTACTTGGCTGGTGGGTGTCATTTAGCGGCCTGGACAGAGGCTGTAACAGAGCTGATTCAGGAAGGGACAGAGGTCAAGCCATGGAGAGATCTGCACCATGGTCAAGCAGGCTGACACACCCTGGCTGTGGAGCCCAAGGTCCTCTGTGATGTGCTCTGTGACATATCGGGTGGCCGTTCTTGGAGATGTAAGATTCTGCGGAGGTGGCCCCACTGTGGCCTCTGACACATGACCTGGTTTCAGGCCAGAGCTCAGATTCCTCCAGAGGCTCTCTTAGGAGGCCCCCCAGACTCATTTCTTCTAGCCCTATACTATGGTCCTATAGAGTCTCTCTGTCTCTCTGTCTTTCTCTTACATACACATACACACACACACACACACACACACACACACACACACACACACACACACCAGGGTGACTCTTGTCCTTGTCTCTTGGTTTTTTTTATAGTATTCTTTTCTACTGGAAACATCCCCACCACCCTCCCCAGGCCTGGTTAACTCCTCCACCTCCTTGGGTCCTTGGGTCTCAGTTTCAATTACTTTTCTCTGGGAGGTATTTCCTTACACAAGTATGGATGGGTGATGCCAGCTGATCTGGAGGGCAGGTTCTGCTCCATTGCATCATCCACTGGTCCATCCACTCCTGCATCCCTATCCCCCAGTGTGGTACCTGGGACACATTAGGGGCCCAGTCTACACCAGATAGATGGATCCTGATCAGAAAGTGTCCCCAAAGCTGACTGGAAGAAGAGCAACTTGGGTTGGGCAGTCAGAGGTAAATGTTCATAGGTGGCTCAATGCTCCCAGGGTGGTCTAACGTGGGGGGAGGGGTGTTCCCATGGGAACATGGGGAGCTGGGACAGAAGATGTAAGACACAGAAAAATTCTCCATTTCCTAAAAACTGAATATTCCATTTGAGGACCAATGCCAGGCTTGGAGATCCCCGGATGCTCTGGTAACAGAGGTGGGGACAGAGACAGGGTGTCACTAAGAATAGGTTTCAGAGATTTCAGTACCCACCTGTCTTCCTGACCTACTGCTCTTGGCTCTAGAAACAGTTATTTCATTAGAGCATAAAAGCCTCTGTTCTCTAAGAGTTCATCTCAGACTGCACACAATCCTGAGAAGAGGGCATTAAATCTTCGCCTACGGCAATTTCATTCCTGCCCTATTGGCCTGAGTCCTATCTTGCCAACACCATGCTTCATCGTGGAGATTCGGGAAGGAGACCCATGACCTGAAACTTCAGGAACATATGTAATACACACTGCTGGCAGGGTCTGAGAAATGGCTCAAAAATCCATTAGTGGGCTGGCGAGATGGTTCAGCGGGTAGAGGTGTTTGCTGCCAAGTCTGACAACCTGAGTTTGATCCCAAGGATCCATGTGGTAGGAGAGAACCTCAGCCTCCCATGGCCACATACAGACTAAATAAATAAGCAAATAATTGTAATCTATTAGGTGTCCCGACCTGTAGTGAGGTCTTGGCTAATACATCACCCTGACATTGGAGTACGAATGTGGAGACAGGCATTGAAGAGGAGATTGTATTTAATCCTGCCCTCCAGTGGCAAACAGAACATTCCAGAGAACTTGCTCCTAATGACAGAGGGACCTTGTGTGTGGCAAGAAGGTGTTGGGGGACTCACACAGAAGAAGGTGTGGTGGTTTGAATATGCTTGGCCCAGGGTGTGGCACTATGTGGAGGTGTGGCCTTGTTGGAATGGGTGTGGCCTTGTTGGAGTAGGTGTGGTCTTGTGGGAGTAGGTGTGGCCTTGTTGGAGTAGGTGTGTCACTGTGGGCGTGGGCTTTAAGACCCTCATCCTAGCTGCCTGGAAGCCAGTCTTCTAGCAGCCTTCAGATGAAGATGTAGAACTCTCAGCTCCTCCTGTACCATGCCTGCCTGGATGCTGTCATGTTCCCGCCTTGATGATAATGGACTGAACTTCAGAATGTGTAAGCCAGGCCCTATTAAATGTTGTCCTTTATAAGAGTTGCAATGGTCATGGTGTCTGTTCACAGCAGTAAAACCCTAACTAAGACAGAAGGGAAATGGTTCAGAAAATAACAGGGGTCACAGTCACAGTTCACAGTGTAAACTGAGAAAGGCTAGGTGCCCAGAAGGTGCCCAGAGATGGGTCAGTTACCATGAGGTGAGACCTGTGTCTAGGACTGGGGTGCAACTCGGTGGGACAGCATGTGCTCAGCGGATTTTAAGGTTCACCTTGCACATTAAAGATATGGTCCTATATATAAGACACTGTGGCGTGACCAGGGGTGGACATCCTCGTGGCTCAAACCTAAAGTCATGCCCCCAGCTCAGGGTATCCAGGCCATGACTACTCCCCAGCTTTCCTGAGATATGGGCACAGCCATACTGGCCTTGCTCCTGCCAGACCTCCTCCATTCATCATGTCACCAAAAGTGCCTAGATGTGGAAAGCAAGATGAATGAAGAATAGAGACCAGGTGAGTGACACACAAGACTTCAGAGGCCTTGGGAACCAGAGTGAGCTCTCCAACCATGCCTGGGGGTCCACAGGACACATTCCTTAGAAGGGAATGGGGAAAGTCACAGACAGTGACAATCACAGGGGCCTTCAGAGGCTCAGGAGCTGTTGTGCTGGGCTTGCAGACAATTTGAGAAAGGAGGCATATCCATGCTTGTGACCCAATGATGTCACCTACAAAATTAACACTCAAGTAACAGTGTGATCAAGTTACCAAGTAGGAAAAAAAAATCACACCAAAAGAAACCTCATGATGTTTTAAGCAAATTAATGGCCTGTGAGGGAGGGGGGGAGGGGGTTGGGCAGCATTCATAGCTCTCCGTGGCCATATACAGTCACATTGGGCCCGCAGGCTTCAGGTTAGACATATCTAGTCATGCTTTGTGGGGTGGGCAGACTATCCTCTGGGGTTAAATGTGTTTTAGTCAGACCTACAGAGTTACAGACTGGCTTTGGTTCTGGGGGAAGATGGGCTGGGCTAAGCGTAGAAGGGAGGCCCACAGAGCCACCGCAGCATCCAGCAGAAAAAAGGAAGCAAAGACAGGGACAGCCAAGCTTCACCTTCAGCACCACGGAAGCCAGCATCAGGTCAGAGGCAAGCAGGTCTCGCTGCCTCACCCTCAAGCATCAGCCTTGCAGCCAGGCTCAGAAACCCAGGAAGACCCAGGAAGATTCCAGCAGATCCTCCCCCAGACACTCCTGAGAACCTCTATGGATAGAAAAGTGACCATCCCTGACCTTAGGAGTCCACATACAGAACCTTCGGCCATGGTCGCTCTCAGAGCCCAGAAGTTCCATGGTGTTCCCAGAACTGACCATCCAGAGCATCCCTGCCCTGACAGATGGTCCTCCCAAGCTTCCTCTCCAGGATAACCCAAAGAAGTCATGTGAGGGGCTTACAAGTCGCCAGGGGTCCACTGACATGTGGTACCAGAGAGGAAGGGAAAGACACATGGGACTTTTGCCTGAGCCTAGTTCCTCTCCCAGACAGATGGAGACAGAATGGCTCCCTACTCCAGGGCTACCTGGCCACCTCCGTCTCTGCTATCAGTTGGTCATTCGTGGAGCACCAGCAACAGAGTGCAAGGAGCCTCTTCTCTTGAACCCCAACTGTGTACCCCTCTCCAGCAGGCAGAACACAGGGGCAAGCCCACCAGGACTTCTGCAACTTCACAGACACGTGGATTCATAGTCAGTTATTGTGAGCCTGTGTTGGGTGTGTTTGCCTGTGGCCCAGAGAGTTTCCTCATGCTTTTATTACAGGCCTCTTCTGTGTGAGAATACCTGATCATTTGTTAGCAACCATGGCATGCCATTAACTGTAACATCTAATTCCTGCCCAGGTTAGTGCTTGATTTACCCACCTGCTTGCCCACACCGCATTATCCCGGACGGCAGCCTATCTTCAGGCCTCTGGGTACCTGTCAGGATTCCCTGTGCGGTCTTTATGCCTTTACTTATTTCATCGTGTATATTTACTGTGCCTGAGCATCCCCACACAACTTTCCATTGTACAGTGAGCACCCCCAGCCCAACCCCTTTGTCCCCCAAGTACAAGAGAGCCACTGTGGTCCCTCTCTGGTGCCACCTCTCAGTGGGGCTCTGGTGACTTAAAAGTCACTCACATGGCTTCTCTGGGTTATCCTGGGGAGGGAGCTTGGGAGGACCATCCAGGGCAGGGATGCTCTGAATGGTCAGTTCTGGGAACTCTGGAAACACATGGAGCTTCTGGGCGCTAAAAGGAGCCACGGATAAGGGTTCTACATGTAAACTCCTAAGGTCAGGGGTCGTCACCTGCTACTTCTCCTCCGTCCACAGGGCTTCCTCCACTTCCATGTCACACACATGCACATGATCTTGTGCATCTGTGAAACCCAGGCAACACAAATGAGAGCAAGCATCTCTGTCTCTGAGGCCTCGTCCACCTATTCAGTGTCACCTCCAGATGCTCCCACTTCATAACTCCACCCTCTGTGACTGGAAATGTTCCCTGAGCTGGGCTCGATGCCTGGATTAAATCCCCTTGTCAGAAAGAGTTGTCATTCTTTTTCGTTAAAGAGAAGAGTTTTACTTTAAAGTGTGTGTGCGTGTGTGTGTGTGTGTGTGTGTGTGTGTGTGTGTGTGTGTGTACAGGTGCCCATGGAGGTCAGAGGATGGCATCAGGTCCCCTGAAGCTGGAGAGCCGGAGCTGCAGGAGGTAGTGAACAGCCTGGTATGAGTGCTGAGAACCAACTTTGGCCCTGCAGAATGCTTCTAACCACTGAGCTGTCTCTCCAAGCCCTTCTTACATATTTCTGCATGATATGCATGCATGTGTGCATGTGTTCATGTGAGTGCCAGTGTGCATGTGTGTGCATGTGGAGGTCAGAGGTGGCTTTTGTGTGCCTTCCTCAATCACTCTTCACCTGATTCTCTGAGATGGGGTCTCCCACTGAGCCTAGAGCTCACCAATTGGTTACACTGACCAGTTAGTTAACTGTATGCATCTAGTCATCTCTATCTTCTCTGGTATTAGGTTTCCAACATACATACACTACACTTCGGCTTTCTACATGAGTCCTAGAGATCCAAACCCAGACCCTCCCATTTGCATGGCAAGCACGTCATAGCTGAGCCATCTTCCCTGGCCCCGATTTTTCTTTCTTACCAAGACAGTCTTTCAGCTCAAGCCGGCCTGGAACTTATGATGTTGCCTAGAGTAGTCTTGAACTTTGATCCTACTGCCTCAGCTTCTTGATTGCTGGGGCAGCAGGCTACTCTACCATACTGAGGTTGCTTTGATGTTTGCTTTTGAAGTCTTACAACGTCACCTCAGCAGTTACTTCTCATCCATGCTCACCAGTGGGTAACATTAAACGTGGTAACAGGGACACAATGTATCAAAGCACAGAGCCTGTTAGCTATAGCTTCATTGCCATCCCAGTTTTGGGACATTTGTGTAAACGTGTTACTTGGAAGGCTTCATACCCCTTTGGTTCCTGACTGGCCCCATTTCCCTTGTAACAAATTCCAGAATCTCCTTGATGCCTTAGGGTCACGCTTCCTGAAGCTGGCTCCATTCCTGCTTGTGAATGTTGATGGTGGATTCTCTTGTCTCAGCCCCATGGAGGGAAGGACAGCTCTTTTCCTCAACATCCTTCTCTGTGGACCCAGGTTAGCAAGGGGGATTGTTGATGTAGCATTTTTTTTAACATGGGGGGCCCTGTGGGCAGGAAGCCTGCACCCTCAATCTCACCTCTATGGAGCACCACAGCAGTACTAAGAAGAACGAGGAAAGGTCACACTGGTAACTTTGTGTCAGCTTAAGCCGCAGCAGATCCCCAGGTGAGACAGACTTTCAATCAGCAGCAGCTGTGTCTTTATTGTCCCTATGGTACATCAGATCCCTGCCCCCTCCCTGCAGGAATGCCAGTTTTCTATTGTTGGGGTCCTCTAAGCCCCTCGCTTGTACTATAGATACACACAGCTGCCTGCTTCAACCCCTGAGGGCCCTCAGACAGACCCAGAATGGTTGGATCACAGCATCCTGTCTCCCGGGAACAAACATTTCCCCTGCACTTTGGGCTCAAGGGTCAGTCCACATTGATGCCTCAGAATGCACACTTCTCAAGACACAATTAAAGATGGCCGGCGTGATTGATGGCCAGCTCGATTCTGCTGATTGCTTTGCATGGGACAGGAGGCTGAGGGCCCCCTTCATCCGCATCTCTCTTCTGTTTGAAGCTCTGGCTTCTATGGGCTTCCCTAGCTTCTGCATTGAGCTAGCTTCAACCTGAGACCCCATTGAGACAGACAGAAAGGTGGGGTTCCCACTGCCTCACAGGAGCTTGGGATTGGTTTGGAGGGGGTTTGGGCCAACGGAGCCATTTTAACGAAAAGGATCAAGCGCTAGCAAATCCTTGGAGGAAACAGAAGGCGTTTAATCCTCTAATTTCTAAAATTTGAACTGACATTAGGGGTCCTTTAAGAGCTCTGTCAAATTAGGCAGTGCCTGAGCTTCAGACCCCAGGCTGCCTGTGAACCACGTGGGTATCCGGGAAAATACAGGAGTTAGAAGTGACTGACTTAGCAAACCACTTCTCATTCCACACAGTGCTCTGCAGCCCTGAACCCCCACACTCTACTCCTTGGTATAAGCCTCAGCTCCAGGAGTCTGCTCATCCACAGGCCAGCATGCCCTGATGTGGCTCTCCGCTCTGTGTCTATACAGCAAGCTCCCTCAGGCTTCCTGCCCTTCCATCAAGGTCCCTCATGATCCCCTGACACACAGGAGACTCTGTGTCACCAAAGCACATTCCTCACCTGTGCTGCTCAGTGCACAAGCAAGTGAAACACTCGTTATCTGATGCAAAGAGATAGGACACTCGGAGCAGCAAAAAACCTCAAGCCATATGTAGAGATACAGTGAGAAACAGCTCCGACTCCAAAACCATCTCTGAAGTAAAAGAGAAACACATCAAAGCTCGGACAAAATGGGCTGTCATCCTGGCACTGGCCATTCCACAAGCCCCCGGCCCTGTCCCTACCCTTAAGTGACAGCCTGTCCTCCCTCTTCCCCAGAGGTTGTTACATCTGTCAGTAGAGATCAGAGTGTGGGAAGCTCTGAGGCCGGAACCACCCACATGAGTCAGCACATGCTCCAGGCCTGAAGAACGCAGCCTTTGTAGAAAAGCACCCTGGCTGGCACCGCTGATTGAACTAGTCATCCAAGACCCTCTTAGGTCCCGGGAGGGCTGAGGCACAGAACACAGAGCTTCTCTAGAAAAAACAGAAGCTAAGAAAAGGGGCCTGGAGAGATGGCTCAGGGGGTAAAAAGCATTGGATATGCAAACATGAGAAACTGAGCTTGGATTCAGAACCCACGTAAAAAGCTAAGCTTAGTCAAGTATTTCCCCTTATCCCCAGTGGTGTGGGAGGTGGAGACTGGATCACTGGGCTTTCTGGCTACCGACATAGCTTCAGGTTCAGTGAGAGAACCTGTCTCAGAGGAATAAAGTGATACAGCAGAACCCTGACACCCTCCTCTCTCCTCCACAAGCACTCACATTGGCACCTGAACCCACACACATATATACCACTCCTCTCCCTCACCCTCACCTCCCCACCACACACAGTATTGAAGTTCAAAGGTCATTCTGCAAATTTATTGAGGGGTCTTTGACTGGGGGCTCTCCACCCAATCCAGAGTGAATAGCATGCCCAAGGGTGTACCCTGAAGACCAAAAATTGAGCCGGAGAGCCAGTATGGCCACAAGGCCAAGGGCCCTGGGGTTATTTCACTGTCTGATGCTCTGGGTTGCCTGGAGCTAGAAGCCTGGAGAGGCAAAATCTCTTGTGTCAACATGGCCTCCTGACAGGGATTTGGATTCAGGAAGCCAGCACATCTTCTGGTCTGCTACAGGGTTTTGAAGCATAAAACATATCACTAAGGTGAGGGAATAGCATCAAAGGTTAATTATGAGCCGTGGAAAGGCTACTTTTGCATATTTCACCTCTTGGACAAAAGCTGCCTTCTCATTACTATGCTAGAATATAAATTAATCCGTGAAGCACTTAAAATGCCACAAAATCTTCCTTATAATGTTAATATGTTAATGTCATGATCGTGTACGCCTGTGCTGGCCTTGACTGTCTGTGAGGCTTTCTTGCCCAAGTCTGTCTGTCCTACATGCTGTGACTGGAAGCCACTTTGTCCACAGGCCCTTAGTCTAAAGGTAGAGACCACCCTTTTCCCAGACTTGTTCCCACCCCCCACAAGCCCCACCCCCACAAACCTCACCCCCTGCTGCTGGCTCCTCCCTCTAGTCCTTTTGTTTAAAGGGGCCACTCAAGCATAATGTCAGGAGCACCCACGGATAGCCCACCCAGGTCCATGCGGCCCTCAGCCAGCCGCAGTCCTTAACCCAGGAGCTGGTTTGGCTGACACAGCCTCTGTCTATAGCTTCTGACAGAAAAGGACGATTCTGGGCTTAATAAAGTTAGACTGGGTTTCACTGAATAATTTATCCGCACACGTTGCACTTCAGCAAGTTGCTGCCTTGTGTGCTTATGCCAAGCTCCCCTGGAGTGAGCTAGGAGCCCGCTGTGTAGGGACCAGGAGAGATGGGGACACAGGGCTGCCAAAGAAGGCTGCTGCCAACAGGCCAAAGGGAGAAGGGGCACGCACACCTAATATGGCAGCCTATAGAAGCAGAGCCTCTGCCGGGGACTGAGCTACAAAATAGGTAAGAGAGCGAACTCATCTCTGCAGCCACAACACCACACCCTGAAAAGAGAGTCCCTGGAGACCTGGGGCCAACAGGGATGTGTCAGCACTGTGTGACTGTGATGCCCTGTCACGTATCAAGGTCCAGAACGAGCTGAAGGCTGAGCATGGTGTCCCAAGCCGACAGGTCTCAGAAGACTGGCGGGATAGTGAGTTCAAGGCCACACAGGGCCATACCGTGCCACACAGGAAGACATTGTCTTAGCCTCCTCCACAACAAAAAGCAACCAGACACGGGCTTTTAGGGAGAGGAACACAGGAAGGGGAAGCAGATGTCTCTGAAGCTAATCAAGAGCGAAAGTCTGCTGCTCATTTACGAAGAGAGGAGTCTAGAACCCAAGTTGGAAGAACGCTCACTCTTAGGCAAGATCTGAGGTTAGCCTTCAGCCAGGCTCCTTTTCGGCCAGGCACCCTTGAACCTTCATGCCTCCATCCTCCTTGTAAAGTAGGGAAAGATAGAACCTAAGTCTTCAGAAGCTACAAGTGCAGGAAGTCCTGCGGGGAGCACACCTGCCTCTGCATCCACCACCCCCCATCCCCCACAAGGAGCTCAGGCAGGGGCCATAGATACAAACCCAACCCCCTGGCATGAGATGCCTTCAGTAAGCTGCTCCCCAGACTGTTCACTTTCTGCAAGGCTCATTCGGTCTGCACCTCGGCCTGGGAGGTAAATGTTTGCCTCCCGGGGGTGAGAGGAGGGAAACCTGGTGCTCTGAGGTATGGAGAGGGTTGTCCCTGTTCATCTGGTGTCACGTCTCAACATGCTCAGCACACAGCAAGCAGAGGTAAGGGACACCCAGGCCTGTCCCCAAAGTCACCCTTCCTAAGATGACATTACGCTGCTTGTTCAGAAACACTCAGAGGGTTTCTGCTTTGCCAATAGAAGTCACCAGAAAAGCCAGGTTGTGGTGCTTGCTGTGCCTATACATGCAACAGGAAGATTGCAAGTTCTAGGCCAACCTAGGCTACATGGCAAGGTCCTGGGAAAGAAGATGGGGGAGGGGCAGTAGGATAAAGGAGGGAGGAAAGGGAAGAAGGGGAAAGATGAAGGGGAGATGAGAGAGGGGAAGGAGAGAGGGGAAGGAGGCAGAGGGGAGGGAGAAGGGGAAAGGGAAGAGGAGCTGAAACTAGGGAAGGGGAGGGGAAAAAGAATGGGGGAGGGGAAATGAGGGAGAGATGAGATAAAGAGGAAAGGAAGGGGGAATTGAAAGACTATGACCACATGGGAATCCCCTAAAATCCATCTGTTAGGTCAAAGGGCAAAGGAAGGTTCTGGTAGGAAACTAAGACCGCCAACCCACTGAGCATGGGGGCATGCGCTCTGGATCTCCGTGTGTGGGACAGATTCACAGAGAAGGTCAGAGGAGAGTGGATGGCAGAGATGCTAAGAGGGCTGAGATTAGCCTAGGGACGTGGGTGGCCCCTGGCAACTGGAAAGAAAGAGGAAAATGGCCTCCAGCTGCTGCTTCCCCATCAGTCTAGCCTTTCAGACCGGAACACCAGCCACCTGCATAGGGCATCGGCCCCACAGAGCAGCAAGGCAGCAAGTCTGGGCAGTGGCAAGCCTTTCTTGGTTATGAAAGAAAACAGGAGAACTACCACCATCAGGACATACTGGGAATGGAAGTCTCTCAGAAGGACCTTGGGGTCATTTTCTCTTGGGAAGAGAGCCATTCCATAGGGTCCAGCCCCACAAGAGGGTCAGGGCTGTGCTTCTGAGGTGAGACAACAAACCACCTACCTCCCTTGGATCTGCAAGAGTCCAACCCAACTTTGAAAAGTGCTCACCTACCCTGGAGGGAATTTGGCTGTGTACGAATGTGGAGGGCCTCCCAGACTGCTGATTAACTGTTACAAGAAGATCACCCACCCACTCGCCCCTGCAGCGGGCCTGAATAATTCATAGTCTGCGTGTTTGAAGGAGGCCTTGCAAGGCAGGGAGCTGAACTGGGTCAGGCTGGCCCAGCCTGCTGGAGCAATTCAGCCACTAGGTCATTTTCAAACATACAGGAGAAGCAGTTGCAAGGATTAATTATTGGCTTCTCAACTCTTTCTGAAGCCCGGTGGCTAAGAAAAAAAACATCGCAAATTGATGTTTCTTAAACTACCTCTGAAAATCCCAGCCATTCAGGAGAAGGGGGGTTTAAACAGGGAAGTGGGTAGAAACCCTAACCAATCAGGGTAAAGAGATTTGTGGCCCAGGAAAATTGTTCTGCTCCTTGTTAGCCGTGTGCCCCCTGGCAGCTTCTGGAAGCCAGTGTGTGGCCATATCAAGATTTCCTGAACAAATTAAGTGATCACCCTGAGTCCAGGAGCAAGATCCAGGAAGGAACTGAGTGAATCACTTGAAAGTCAGATAAATTGGAAGCAGAACTGCCCCAGGCTGTAGCTAGCTCATTGCCTCAATGACCAGGCTCCCTCCCCAACCCACCTGAGGCAGGAGTGTCAGAGGCTGAATCTACACAGCAGCGTGCACCAAGCGGGAGGAGGCAGAGCCTGTTCCATGCTAGCTTGACCCCACCCATTGCTCATTGGTTCTATCTGGGGTGGGGAGGTAAGGGTTAGGCCACCAGAGTCCCCAAATTCTAAGGACCCTGCTTTGCCACTCTGGCCAATAGAAAAATGATTCATCTGCTCATGTTTACCTAGCAACCTGACTAGTTGTCTGGGGTACCATAGTAACCATAGACTACCTCTTTGTAGACCACCCCGGCCTGCAAATAGTTTTTCACCACAGTCGTAGGCTGGCTTCTGAGGCTCACAGGAAGATGGGGTTGTGACCAGTCACTTCTGTCTTGGGCACTGAAGAATCAGGCATGTCTGCCACCCTGAATTCATCCAGCCAGTGTGTGTGTGTGTGTGTGTGTGTGTGTGTGTGTGTGTGTGAGAGAGAGAGAGAGAGAGAGAGAGAGAGAGAGATGCAATGGGCACATGCACATATCCTAATGAGTCACATGTGAGTTGGCACATGTACAAGCATGTAGAAGTGTGTAGAGATCCAAGATCAACCTTGAGTGTCAATTCCTCAGGCCGATTTCTGAGACAGGGTCTCTCGGTGTGCTTGGCTAAGCTGCCCAGCCAAAAAGCCCAAGGGGCCCTCCTGTCTTGACCTTGCCAGCACAGGGGGGTTACAAGATCACATGACCATTGTAGTGGCATACTTTCTCCGAAAGTTGGGAGGAGGTAAGGTGGGAGGAGTAAGGAGAGGAAGAGGAGGAGTAAGGAGAGGAAGAGGGGAAGGAGGAGGATGATCAGAAGAGGCAGAGGTGTAGGAGCCATGGATGACCACACATGTACCAAGAGCAGTCCTGGGTAACAACTTATATCTAGGTTAGTTAATTGGTTAACACTTCCAATTGTGTGGGCATCTTGTTTATTGAGCATTACCAAACATATAAAGCCTTTGGATAATCCAAGCATTAGAGTCTCATTTCTACCAGGCCCGCGTGGATGGCAGGATGGTCCGGGATAAGCCCAGCCTTGTGGAGACAGCGTGGAAGATTGGCAGAGCCATCTCCCATGCTGGCGTCTTGTGGGTGGGAGGGCCGGTGTCTCTGGCCACCTGAGTGGGCGGCCTGAGCCAAGCGGTGCTGCCACCTCTGCTTGCGGCCTCAGGCCTAGGCTAGTCGGGAACATGGTGGCTCTGTAACTACAAGCCAGATGGGGTGCTGCTGTTTTAAATAATTACTTCAACAGACCATGCCTGTTTTTTTTTTAATGGGTCCTGGGGATTAGCTCAGCTCTTCATGCCTGTACAGCATTTTACCAATGACTGAGCTACCTCCCCAGCCCCCATCCGTCCATAAGAGAAAGAAGGTGAGACCCAGAGAGGGAAACGTTGCTCACGGTGGACTCTAGGCCAGCTCTACCTCTCATTGCTCACTGTCTGTCTTCTCCTAATGTATGGGAATGACAGGTGACACCTGAGTGTCTCCCTTGTCATCCTACCTGGAACACACAATCTGTGTGATCCTTCCCCTGACAGAAACTGGCACCAACAGGCTCCCTGCAGTCAACGTGGGCAGATGTCACCTGGGAGATAAGCAGGCAAAGAAACTGGCGCTGGCCTGCCAGCTGCTAGGTTGCAGGGGCACATCAGCGAGGGACTGAGGGCATCTCTGAGCCAGCAGCCAGCAAAGAGCTGGGCCCTCCGTCTAACAAACTCAGAGGACCTGAACCCTCCACTCCCATGGGAGCAAGCTTGGAAGTGACCTGGCCTGGGACTATATCTGTAGTCCCAGATGACATGGTCACTACAGCTTTGGGGATCTGAAGTAAATGTGGTAGCTCAGATGTTCAGTGATCTTACCCATCAGGCATTGAGAAAGGATGGGTAAATGCTATTCAAGTCACCAAGCTTTGAGGTGATTTGAAGACAGGTTCTCCGGTCAATAAGAGTATATTGGGTGAAGAAAGGAAGGCATCTGGGGCTCTCAGCTCAGCCTGCTGGGCACAGATGCTTCCCTTGACAAGCTCCTCCATTCTGTACACTAGCTTGATGAATGTTAGAACCCCAGCTTTCAGTCCCCCCCCCCATTCCTCCCTTAACCTTATCTCTTATTCCAAGTGAAAATGAATTGCTTTGGGTGGTCAAGAATATGGGGTATCTTAGTGTGGGCGGCATGGTCACCTGGGGCCAGATGATGCTTTGATGGACAGGGCTGTCTCAAGCACTGTAGGATGGTTGTGAATAGTGAAACCTTCAACAACTGGATGTCAGGAGCACACCATCTCCCATCAGGACAACCCGAGCATTGGCAGAGGAAAGAAACCATCCCTGGTTGAGAAGTACTGTATGATCTGGGGGGGGGGGGGGTCGGTCCTTGGGGTGACCTTCAAATGCTTCCATCCTTATTCCCTAAGCAGCACACAGGCACAAGGACAATGGAACCTTTTGAAACAGACAGATAGAGACATAAGTCCTAGTGTGGACAGCTCTCTCACCTCGGGGGTCCTAGCATCTGGAACCCTCTTACCACTGGGCCTGTGCACGGGTCAACAAGTGTGTTGCCGTATCTGAGCTTCAAGAGCTTCTTTTCATTGAAGTGAGCCAGTCTGGGGTCAGCCTTGCTTCTTTTTCAGGACCTGCCAGACTCTTGGCAGCCTAAACACAAAGAAGCCATCTGGCCAAGGCAGACCTGCTCCCTGGTGCTCTTTGGGTGGTCCCTGGCTTACAGCCCCTCTCCTAGCTTCCCTTTGACCTCTAGAACCTTAGCACTGATGCCAGAGATACCAATTACCCTGTGGTCTAAGGATGAGAAATGTCCAAATGTCATTCTTCCCACACCTACTCAGCGTGCACTGTCCCCAACACAGGCTGTGACCTTCTGACTGATGCTCACCCTCCTCAGTGCTGCCATGCTGTTTTTCTGATGAAATCAATTGCATCCGATTGATTGAGGCCCGTTCGGCATTCCTTCTCCAGCTCATGTTCACACACACACACACACACACACACACACACACACAGAGAGAGAGAGAGAGAGAGAGAGAGAGAGAGAGAGAGAGAGAGAGACTTCTTTGTGTGTGTGTTGTCTAGACTGCTCCCTGGTTATCTCTAGTGTATGTGGCCTGGCTCTCCAAGTAGATTCGGGGCTATGCTCTCTCTTCTGCCACAGCAACTACAGTGCCCACCGCAGCTCACAGCAGGCACTCAGTAAAGTCTTACAGACAGGCCAGATGTTGCTGGATTACACTTTGGTGACTCCTTTCCACCCACTACCCCTTGTGTCACAGGCTGCCCCTGGTGGTTCCAGATTCCTACCCAGAGGCAGCCACTTCTATCCCTACAACCGTGCTTGTATCTCAACTTCCAAATTAACCAGACCAGTCTCCCAAACCAGAACTAATCCTTGTACCTCCCAAGTCACACCAGAAAGGCAAGAGATTAAGCCACCTGCCTGTTGGAAGCCTCCTTCCAAGCCAATTAGCAACAATTTCAGGAAAGCGGTTCGGGAGCTTCAGAATCCAGAGCTCTCCTCGGACGCAAAGGCTTAGTGTGGGATCAGTGTCCTCCCGGCAGCGAGCTCCACTGGAAAGTGATAATGAACAGCTCTGTGAGGTAGAGACGGCCTGGCCCACTGGATTCGGAACACTCCTGGGTACCCTGCCACAGAGGGTGGGTGGGTAGAAGTGATTGGAAACCATTAAGAGAGACACTGGAGTTTTTCCAAAGCACCCCAATAAGAATCAAAGAGGCCTAGGCTTTAGTCCCAACTTCTGTGGGTAATTAGTGGAGTAGCCTTGGGCAAGCAATGCAGACTGAGCCTGCTGCCTCACCTGAGCATCATTAAAGAATCTCTCCTCCCTCTCTTCTCCCCCTCCCTCCCTCCCTCCCTCCCTTCTTCCCTCTCTATCTCTCACCTCTCCTCTCTCTTGCCCAGTATAGTCTATCCCACAGGCACCTACTCCTCAGACCTATGAAGACTTGAAACCCTAGATTCCAAAGGGCTTTGCAAAGCCAGAAACAGCATGCAGCTCTGGCACCTTGGCACCTTTTGGGCGGCTGTGCTCTGTGCTCTTAGCAAATCAACATAAACCGGATCTCAAAGGAATCAGCTGGCTGGAAGACACAAACACAACCAGAAGCTGCCACTGTCCTGTTAGGTTAGGAAATCTCTGCACACATGCTGGAGAACCTGATGGGGACCCCACAGCTATTTTCAGACAGATGTTGAGAAGTGCGGGCACACACACACACACACACACACACACACACACACACACACACAAAACTTTCCCAGGATCCAGCCCTCTTCTCGTCGGGCCTGGGCTAGCCTGGGCTAACCATCATGCTGAGATTCTGTAATTCAGAACAAACAATAGCTCCAGAAAGGCAGGAGGAACCCTCGCCATGTGTGCCTGTCACATGACTCTGCCTCATCCTGTATACCTCGATGTGGGTCCCTGACCTGGGGAAGCTCCCAACAGACCTGGTGAAAATTTTCAAAGCAAAGGTCCTGTGGTTTCTGTGAAGCAGACTGTTCTCCAGAGGAAGGAGCCCAAGCTTTCTGTCAGGGGTAAACTCACAACACAGTGACCTTAACTTAGTAAATTAATTCTAAAGCACAATTGTTTTCAATCCTAATTTAAAATCAGCCTTCGTTAATCTAGATTTAATGACATAGGAAATGGAAATTCCCTTAATAAAATAAGTTATGAATATTTATCATCCCATTTTACCTGAAAATTGAATAATTCATCAATTAACTTTACTATTAATTATTTAATGCAAAATTAATAAACTGAGAAACTCATAAGGATCCTCACAGACCCTCTGGCACCAGCTTAGGAAATTAGGCCCTAGAGAAACAGCGGAGCTATGGGAAAATCCCAGCAGACGCGGATGGGATGTGGAGCTAAGGCCAGAATCCTTTTAGAAGCTGACCTAAACTGCTTACTCATAAAGGGAATGGAGAGATTTTTATCCCCTCAGCTTGGAGTTCTGTACCACAGCCAAAAAAAGGAAGCACTCAGAGCCTGGCAAGTCTTTCCAGAACAATCCTCCCAGACATTCTCTGTTGTCCATCACGGCATCCATCGGTGCTAACACACTCAGCAATGGACCCAGGGGAGAAGGCTGTCCTGGCCAGCCAGGTCCACAGTGTGGGGCGCCTCTGCCCTGGGCATCACTCAGGATACCCACTTGATGAGGAAAGATGCATACAGAGAGGAGGGGAGGTGTGTGTTACCAGGGTCATGGAAGACAAAGGGACAGTGTTGGCAGGTATGACACCTGAGCCCCTGTATGCCTGTCCCTCCATGTTCCTGGCTGGTCCTTCCTTAGGTGAGACCATGCCATCTCCCACACACCATCAAGAAGACATTGCCTCTGTCATGAATGGTTTTTCTACTTCTCCCGCCTCTCTCTCTGTCTCTCTCTGTCTCTCTCTCTCTCTCTCTCTCTCTCTCTCTGTGTGTGTGTGTGTGTGTGTGTGTGTGTGTTTGGGGGATACATGTATGTGTTCATATGACTATGTGTGTATAGGCATGTAGGTGCTTGAGCATATGTGTGAAGTGTGCATGGAGACCAGAGGTTAATTCTTGGATATCTTCCAAGTTTTTGAGACATGGTCTCTCTGAACCTGGATCTTGCTAATTTAGCTAGACATGCCAGCCAGTGAGCTCCAGGGATTCTCCTCTCTCTACCTCCCAAGCACTGGGGTGTCAGGTGTTTGCCACCAGGCCCAACTCTTACATGGGTGTTGAGATTCAAAGCCAGGTCCTTATGCTTACTCAGAAGGGACTTTACTGACTGAGCCATGTCCCCATCCCCAACACCCACTTATTGAGTCACCCTAGTCAGACTCTCCACTGAGAGCCTACACACCCCACTTTCTTCCCCCCATCCCCCACCTTCCACCCCCACATCCCCAGTACCCCATGCATTCCTTCCATTGCTACCATCCTGCTATACCATCCTGGGAGAGCTTTCGGTCCAGTCTTACACACCCTATTTCCTTCACACTGTGGTTCTCTATAGGCTACACAGCCATGACCAGTGATAATCTGGTCCCCTGCAAGTTCACCCATGCCCTTCCAGGCAGGTCTCTACCCCAAGCCCAGCCGCAGAATGGTGGCCTGGCCATTGTTCCTATCTGTCAGTCTACTGGCTCAGGGGGCACCCCTCCCTGCATGCTCTCTCAGCATCCCACTTCTTAGAAGTCGTTCTAGCTTATCCACTGTTCCATCCTGATGCCCACCCCAGCGCACAGCATAGCTGCTCAGAGAGCTGTCTGACGCAATAGAGGAGTGGACGCCAGCCAACAGCCAGCCACCTGAGGCGGGTATGCGGGTTCCTGCGGTTCTGGAAGAAAGGGGTTCGTTTTTAATCGTGGATGAAGGCAATATCTCTTCCCCCCAGATGGAACTCTGTCCAGCTCAGGAGCAGAGGACAGCTCCCCCAATGTTTGTAGGTCAAATGCATCATGGGATCCCATGACAACGGAGGCAGAGGGCTGGATCTTATTCGACATGTGCAAGGTTGTCATGTTCACACTGCAGGCTTAAAACCTAACGACTCGTCTGTTTTCACTCCTCCAAGTTTGCTCTTTGCATAATTTCTGCCTTTTTCTACAACTCTGCCTAGGCTGGCAACAGGCTCACAGAGCTGATCCCTCAGTCTGAGCACCAGCTGCCGATTCACATACAAACTCCGTCCCACCATAGCCCAATGCCACCCCTACTTATCTGCCAAAAGGAAAACAACCTGGCCCAGAAAATCCTACAGAGCACAGGCAGGAGGGTGCGGGGAAGCCAGATCAAGCCTTCCAGAAGCCATGGCCTGTTCCCTGCCCTGCAGGATTTGTTTCCTCCAGGACACAGGTCCAGCCCTACCCTGGAGCATCCTCCACCGCTAGAGATGCCTCAGAGAGGAGGCCCGAAGCAGCCAGGACAGATTTTTTTTTTTCTTTTAGTAGACATTTTTCTCTTCTCATGGAAACTCCTCCCAGTTAAACCACAGCGAGGCCAGAAGGACACCTTCCCAGAAGTCCTTTTTATCACAAGGAGTGATTGTCTCTAGAAGGGTGTGTGTGTGTGTGTGTGTGTGTGTGTGTGTATACCCATGCATGTGAGTGTTGTATATTTGTGAATGTGTATATGCATGTATACTGTGTATATGTATGTGTTGGGAATTGTGTGTTTGTACTTATATATGTATACATATGTGTTATGTGTACACTTGTATGCATGGATGTGTATTTGTGGCTGTATATACTTAAGCATGTGTGTACTGTGTGTGAATATGTATTGGGTAATTGGGCTTGTGTCTGCACATATATGTACACATGTTTTGTGTGTGTGTGCATGTTTGTGTACTCACGTCTGTACATGCCTCAATGTATGTATGTATGTGTACATACTGAGTATTGGATATTGGTGCAAATGTGTTGTGCTATATGGTGGAGTGTGGATATATCTAACATGAATCAGGAAATTGTGTGTGCCCGTGTGCTGTGTTTTTCTGCATGTGCATATAAGAGAATGCCCATGGACACGCAGGACACACACACTGCGATGCCTATGGAGGGAGGGGCACACACAGCCGGGCTTGAGAATCAGGAGTGAGTTCTGCCTTTTGTTTTGTTTAGCTTGAACTTTGTAGCCCCACAGCAGAAAGACTGTGGGGAAGCTAAGAATAGCAAAGCCAGCAACCCCTCCTGACCAAAGGAGAGGACTGGGGACTATGCTGCCAGGACATCCAGACCTTTGTAATTACTCACCACATGGAAACAGAGATTGCCAAGGGGCCATGTGGAGACAGGCTTTTCTACTTTGCCATGCAGTGAGCCCAAGGGCCAGGCCACCACCCTGTACCCAGCAGCAATGTAATAGGTCATCACTGGCCAGGGACACATGACAGATGCCAGTGCAGGTCCACTGCAGAGACACTAGACAACCTTAATTCTCCAGCACAGGATGGAATGAAGATGCTAAGAAGAGTTTAAGAGGCAACAAAGGCAGCCAAGCAGGCCCTGCTCCGGGACTGGGCAGGGTAGGGCAGGACCTAGAGTAGTCCGTGGCCCCTGGCAGGGCAGGCCAGGATCCCAGGGCTTGTGTGAGCATCCTGGAATTTTGCCAACTCTCAGAACCAGTCTTCACTGCCTAGGGACAGAAGGCAGCATCACATGAGCAATGTCACATAAATATGACATCCATCCAAGTGCAACCCAAGAAAGACACAGTCACACCCGTGTGAAGATGCCGCCTTCGGCTTACATGTATAGCTCTTGAAATGACCACAGCTGCTTCCTGAACCCCAGGGAGTGGTCACACCACATCCTTCTGCCAATGCCAGGTGGGCTCTGCCATTAAGCTTACTAAGGAAGCTACAGCACTGGAGTTTGATAAAACCTCTTACATCTCCACCTTCACACACAGCTCAGCTCCTCCAGCCCCCAGGGAAGTGAGGGGAACTGGGAGTTAGGCACCATCTCTGTCAAGATGAACATCCTGAGGAAGGAAGGCCACCCACTAGGACAGGAAGAGAGCTGTACCCTCAGAGCATACAAGACAGTCAGAAGATAACAGCCATGCCACCAGAAGAGCACACACATTGTAAATATGGAGGTAAGACTCAGGACCAGGAGAGGAAGAAGTGGTCCCTCTGGAGAAACGGGAGTGGGCCAGAGGGCAGGCACGAGGCTAGTTCTCCTCAGCAGCAGCCTAGAATTTCTTGACATACTGATCTTGTGCTCACATATTTTAAAGAAAGCTAAAATAATGGAAGAGCATGGACAGTAGGAACCAGAAGCTAGCCACGGTCTGACCCCAGCAGGCTACAGATGCGACCATCAGTGTCTGCAACAGGCACTAGAGACAGGGCCTGGCTCCAAGGAAAAAGGGGAGATGTAATGAGGCCAGCAGTCGGCACTCACACCAAGAACACTCATAAAACACATACATATACATACATATACGCACATACACACAGGGACACATACATACACACATACAGAGACACACACACACACATATATATCCACATAGATACACATGCACACACACACATATATATACACATACACAGATACACATACATATACACATATACGTACACATACATACACAAATATATATATATACATAAACACATATATACCTATACATAAACACACACACACACACACACTCAGTGCTACCAATTCCACAAGCAGCAAGGTACACCTCAGGACACAGGAAGCTCACCAGACCTCGGACAGAGCCCAGAGTAGGTGGTAATCTTCCCTGCTGGGCAGCTGGAAGACTCTGCCTCTGTCTTGGCCAGTAGACCTTGATGGAGTTCCTAGGGGATGGATTTCACATTGTCTCTCTATTTGGCATTCTACAATTCCAAATAAAGAACCAGAATCTGGGAGAGACCCATTTCCACACAGGGCTTAGAGAGGTCCCCAGCACCGCCTCAAGCCACCAGATAATTTATCAGGATCTGGGTCACAGATAACACCTCAACCCCAGAGGACAGGTACCTCAGGCAGTGAGGGGGCTCCCTGAAAGGCCCCCAGCACACACACTCCCTGCTGCCTCACTTGCTGCTTTGCTAACAGTGGTACAGTTTGTACTTGTTCATTTGCATATGAGGAATGTGTCCAGATGCCTGTGATGTAGCACATGTAAGCAGGTCTCCATCCTACTGCAGCACAAAGGCCACCACGTTAGAAGAAATGTTATTCCATTTATGGTTGAAGAGAATCCCTGAACTGACCTGCTACTATATAGCCATTCAATCAGAGTTGAAACATTCCCTGGGGGGAAGGAGGAGGGAAACTCCAGAGTCAGGAAGTGAAGGAAACATACAAGTCTCAGGAAATAAAACACACAAGGCTTAGGAAACTTCTTAAAATGACAAGGCTCTCGAGATTACATAAGCAGTAACAATTACTGGGGAGAGGAAAGTCTCCCCCAGCCAGCCTGCCTGCCTGAAAGCCACGCAGTGATCCAGGGACATAACTTTTGTGAGGGTCATCCATGCACCAGTGATACAGCTGCCTCTGAGGTTACTTCTGTAAGTAACCCCATCCATTCCTTAGTTCATAAAGCTAGACCCGGGTTGGGTTGTTACACTGGTCTGTCCTCAGTCACCTGTCTGACGTGGCTAGATAGTTGTTTACATAATACCTGGGTAAGAGAATGCCCTTCCCACTGGCATCACCCACCACTCCCCCACCACTTCCCCAGCACACACAGAAACAGCTCCAACCCCACCAACCCTGCTCATCGGATACCGAGGAAGAGCCGCAGCAGCAACGTCACATTTCATGGGCAACATGAGAGTCAATGGTTTAGCTGTCTAAACCATTTAGCATACAGTAGCTTCAAGCGCTGCCACACCATAGATAGATACCACTACAGTCCATATTTATCATTGTGTCTGGTCACTTGGGCACTCTCGCTGGGAATGAGTCATCACTATCCAACCTAAAGATCTGGGGCTCAAAGGGGCCAGTGGGCCATCTCCTTTGTCATTTACACTGGACTTGGGCAAGGTGACACCAACTTCACAGGACCTGTCAGGCCCCCAAGCTCCCAGACTGACCTCACCCCTGGGCCCTGATGGCCAGGGCTCCTCCTCCAAGGCTCTCCCTGTACTATAACATCGGTACATACTGCACACACCCGTCAAAGTGATGCTTCAGTACCAAGCTGCTAGGAAACTGAAGAGGCAGCCTGGCCTTCTCCTTGGAATTTGCCTTCTCACTGGGAGGCAGACTTACAACTCTGGACAGACTGTCATAAGGCCCACTGATATAAGTAAAGGGAGCCTTAGGAAGGTGTGCTTGGGGCACTTACCAGACCCAGGGAAGATGTCCAATGAGAGCCAGCCTCGTTTGGATGTGAGAAAACAATGTGGTGACTGAGGCAGAGTAAGGGCAAAGACGGGAGTGAGGTAGATGATGAGGGACAGTCTGTTCTATTCTCACCACAGTGGGCGCTTGGAGCTGGGCAATCAGGGGTATAAACTGAGCAGGACATGTTGCGACTGGGAGACAACCCTAGTGAATAAGAACCCTGTCTCCTGGGAAGTCTCTCAAGCAGGATCTGATGTAAGACAAGGCTGATAGAAAAGGTGGTGAAGACGTACAGCTATGAGCAGAAGCATGCTGGAGAGATCTCAGTGCCCTGCACATGGTAACAGCAGGGAGTTCTGAGCCTTTAGAAAGCAGAGGGGAATATAAACTCACAACAGAAACCCACAGAGTGACCAGTCAGAGTCAGGGGACCAAAGGAGCCACAGGGAAGGGCAGGGCTGAGCTGATCTTTTAAAATAAAGCAGCTCTTGGGAAAACCGGAGACATCAGGTGATGCAAACCAGGGTATGACTCCGAGAAAGAGGAGGAGGAAAGCCGAGGTAACATATGATGTCCAGCGGCCCTGGAGAGAGGTTTGTATCAGTGATCTTCAGAAGAGGGAGCTTCTCCAAGACAAAATGTCCGCCATCGTTATGGGTGGGGAAGAGCCGATGTGAGGCCAAGAGAACCTGAAAGGGATAAAAGTAACCCCAGAACCCCCACATTCTCCTGCTGCCAGCCACCACCCTCATCTTCCTGCCTTCTGTCTTCCTGTTCAGAGTTATACTGCTTACTGACCAAAAGCATTTAGTGTTCATTATAGAAAAATTCTATTACTAGGCCCCTCTGTGTCAGTGTGAAGGTGCTATCTATATCAATCCAATTAATTAATTAGATAATGAATGGAGTTTTCCAGTTCTCATCTTGCCAGCATAAATAGGATTCCTGGGAAGAGATGGCTCTCACTTCGATCTTAAACCTTACCCACCCTGGCTCACAGGGAAGGGCTGTAGGCTTCCCAGGGGTTGGGAAATAAATCATCAGGGTTTCTAAACCATGCTCTGCTCAGCTGTATCTATCACCCAATCCTGTGCAGGGCCTGTTCCCAGCATGCTGGTTCTGCATTGCCTGCACCTCAGAGTAGGAATGGGGGAACCTGGCCCAAGAAACACTGGGGAGGCCCACCTGGCTGGCATGTTGGCCCACAGAGGAGCCCCTAACTAGCACCCACATCTCCCAACTGCTACTGAGGGATGGTAGAACAATTTCCCTGGCTGTTTTCTTACTCCCTGTCACCATGAGCTATGTTAAGAGGAGATGAAGAGCTAGATTCCTGGGTTCAAATCCCAGTTCTAATGCCTTAAGCCTGGGAGGTCCTGTAGTCTTGCAGGCAGGCCTTCCCTGCCTGGCAGAGCTGTGGAAGAGGTTTTAAGACTCGTGTGTGTGTGTGTGTGTGTGTGTGTGTGTGTGTGCGTGCGCGCGCATGCACACGCATGCACGTGTGTGGTGTGAAGGGGGGAGGGAAGCTCACAGGATATCAGATCCTCTGGAACTATGATTACAGGTGGTTGTGAGTTAACCCAGTGCAGGTGCTGAAAACCAAACTTGCATCCTATGGAAGAGCATAAAGTGCTCTCAACCTCTGAGTCATCTCCTCAGCCATGGTATCAATTTTAAAACCCAGCGCTGAATCCATAGCAAGTGCTGAAGTGTGCAGAGCTGGCACGCTGGCCAGTCCTGGGCCTGGATGTGTGCAGAAAGAATGAGATGGAGCGAGTCTGGGGCTCCTGCTTCCCAGCACCCAGAGCTCCACTTATTCATCTGGTTCATCTCACTTGTGCACATGGAGGGAATGTGCCAGGCATTTGAGTTACCCAAGAACAAAGGCAACTGAAAAAACAAAACAAACAAACAAAAAAAAAACCTCCGTTCACACATGGGTGAAAAACTGTGAAACTGCACCAAGCACCAGGAAGAGGCAAGGGGCCTCTCTGGATGGGTGTGGGTGGTATTTGAAAGAGACCGGACAGAGGAAGGGGGCACCCACACTAAAGCCTGAAGGAGGACGGAGGTTAACACTCTAGACAGAGGGAGAATTCTATTCAAGATCATGAATCCACCAGGCAGGATGGAGAGGGTGGAGGCCCTGCAGTCTCCAAATGATACCATGATCCGGCTGAACACACAGCCAGGGCCAAATAAAGATGGCCCCAAGGTTATATTTTCAGGCTTAAGATCCCAGCTCCTTATAACACAATATAGCCCATTTGAGCATTTCTCGCTGAGCCCTGTGGCAGCCACACTGCCACCTGAGACCCTCAACCCTGGGAGCATCGTTGAAACACACTTCACCATGAACAGGTGTAAGAGGCTTCCGGGGCCTTCTCTATAATTGGATTGCGATCTGATCTGAGCAGGGGCAATATTTGTCCCTAATGCCCCCAGCAAGCCTCAGAGACAGACAGGGGTCCCTCCACAGTTCCTACACCAACATCTATATGTGGACTGATTACAACAATTAATTTAATAAGGATTCTTCCACACAAACAATGTATCATTTTATTAGCAAACTCTATAAATGTCAACGGTGCAATTCATTCTTATTAATTTTCTAAAATGAAATTAACAGTAGCTGCAAACAGAACTTGTATTGCCTTCCTATTCGGCAGAGTATTGGTACCATTAATTCCCTAATACCAGGAGGCTGGCTTGTAGGGACTCAGCAGTTAACCGCACCAATTAATTTCAATACTGGAAATGGTGGAGGAGGGGGATCCAAACTCAACAACTAATTTAGGAAGGTCCTTGAACAACTGGGGCAACTTGTCCTTCTCCGGGGACCAGAAGCTTTCAAGTGTGAACACGGAGCGTGCATGAGAATATAACAGGAGTCCGCGTGCTCACTCTGCCAGGAGGAAAAAAGTTCAGACCCCCAGAGCCTGAAGGAAATCCACTCGATGCCCGACACCTCCAAGGTCCAGGCCTCCCGCAGGCTGGGGGACCTTGCTCACGGACCAGAGCAGCGACGGCCTGTGAAGGACATGGATATTCATACCTGCGAAGCAGGTGACAGATGTTATGTCCCCCCTGTGATGCTCTTGAGGACCCAGGGAAGACGGACTGGATAGGAGCTCTACTTCTAGTAAACAAGAAAAAGGGTGGAGGGGGAGGAGGCTGGGCATGGTGGTGCACACCTGTGATCCTAACACTCAGGTATCTAAGGAAGGACGGGGGGGGGGGGGCAGGCAGGGAATGGAACGAGGGAAGGAAGGAAAGATGGAAGGGAAGAAAGGAAGGAAAGACGGAAGGAGTAATGTGGTGCTTTTTTTTTTTTTTTTAATGTGGTGCTTTTTAAGGAGTTTATGATTTTCATACAATTGTCACAATGCTATGAGTGACAGATCCAAGCCAGTATGGAACCCGCATTCCATCTCCTGCGCGCTTATCCCTGTTCCTCAAGACAAGAAGTCTCTTGATCCATTATACTCTAAAAGGTCACCGAGTTCAGTGTGACCAGAAGATAAATCCTCCTCTCAATCGATCCCCAAATTCCCGGGCTTAAATGTGAGAGAGCGCGCCTGCCTTGCTACATTCTAAAGCACTGTGGTCACGGTGCGCATGCGTACGTGCATGCGTGCTTGAGTGCGTGAGTGCTTACAACCCACAGTGTTCTGAAGAACTTCACCCTGGCTCATAAATAGTTCTTTTCTCCATCTTGGATTCAAGGCCGATAGACATCTTGGATTCAAGGCCGATAGAATCCAGAATCACCTATGAGACAGCCGTGCAGTTCCTACCATAAGTAAATGGAGGAGAGAAGACACGCCTGAACTGGGTGGTACCATCCCAAGGGCTGGAATACTGTTCATCTCTCTCTGCATCCTGACCTCAGACTCATTGTGGCCCAGCCACTTCACCCTCCTGCCGTCCTGCCTTCCTTGCCCAGATGAACTGTTTAACCCCAGACCTTGAGCCAGAATAAACCTTCGCTTTCTTAAATTGGTTTTCTGTCACGTGCTTTGTCCCAGGAACAAGAAAATGAATGACTACACCCATCGCAAGAGGGAACAGTCTAAAAGCCAGAACCCATTTGTCCATAGCTTGGAACAGGTAGATGGGCCACACGCAGGACCAAGGGTGCGCAGAATGCATCTCATCCTAATCCTGGTTCCAGCTGGCATTGCTGAAAACTTTTGTCCTTGTCCACATGTCACAGACAGAGAATTTCACTTCTTAGACACAGCCCTGCAGTCAGAGCGCTGCAGGCCACCTTCCAGATAACGTGAGCACCTGGCCCTGTCACTGCTAATAGAAACGTTGTAGCAATTGGAAGAGAGTGGCTGCAAATCTCCGACGGCTTAGCGTGAAACATATCAAAAAGTAAAATCGTAAAAAGAGTTGCGCAGGAAATAAGAAGCTGTCTTTAAAATGAGCCCCGAATCCCAGGCTCACCATCTCTCGCCTATAATCAGATCATTTCCGTGCACAGGACACGGGTCAGCTACATTCTTACCAATTCTGTCCAGTCCCGGGTGGCAAGAGAAGTTAAGTGTTTGTGGCAGTTAGTGGGTTCAAGGACATTTACTGCCTAATATTTAGCCATTGCTTCTGAGTTGGGAGCTCTCTCTCCTAGCAATCGGGATAACCCAACTTTATTGATGTATAAAACACGCCGAGGTCGGTCCAGGCAGCAGATAAGTTACTTTTCCTTTTTAAAAAGTATCTGCTACTGATGGCAGGTGGGCACTTTCCCAAAAATAAATTGCCCCCTGCCCTACACCTGTCTGATAAGTTTCTGAGTGCCTGGCTGAAGGATGGAGCCCAGAGCCATCCTGTGAAAGCCCCAACAGCTGTTGCCCGGCATCTAAGCCTCCTCATTGCGTTCACTACCCGCGTCTTGGACCAATTAATGAGTGCTCCCCTTCACAGCCCATTGAGCACAACATGGCCCTGTCAACTCGTTACCCTGCATTGAGTGGCTGGATCCGGTAATCCACAAAAATCAATCATCTATTTCTCACCATATAGAGTTGAAAAACCGTGATGACTGGGACATTACCTTGTCTTAGGGGATGTGGTTAGCCATTCTTCGTGTTTCTCAAATGTTATTAAATAAGCCGCAATTTCCTGAAACAGAAAAAATAAAAAGATAATGATAACAATTAGCTCATGTTGGACCCTAAGAAGCAGAAGAAAAAAAAAGTTGTTATTTTTCCCCCGGCTGCTGTGCATCTTGGCCAGGCTGGAACTCGGACTTTTCTAGAAAAACGTTGACCCGGACTCAGCTTCTCTTTTGATTCTCTGCGCCCCCTTCACTCAACCAGCCACACAATCACCATCAAAGCCTGGGTTTCAAAGGAGGAGTCAGTGGCAAGGACAAAAAATATTTCTCTGTGGAAAGAAAACATCAGAAACCTTTGAGGTCCCAAATGCCATTCATCGGAGGGAGGGAAGCACATGCCAACAACAGGGCTCGGCGTACACTCCGTCTCTGAAACAGGACGTCTTTCAGCTTCCCCACCAAAGAGGTGCATCCTCTCAGCTTGACTCCCAACCCCCACCCTGGATCCAAATCACAGAGAGACTGAGAGACAGAGATAGACAGGGAGTGAGAGAGAGAGAGAGAGAGAGAGAGAGAGAGAGAGAGAGAGAGAGAGAGAGAGAGGAGCCTTTCCCACTGTTAGCTTGATCTATTGAGCAGAGTCTCAGAGAAGAGCCAAGTCAGCCGAGTTTCAGGCAAAGACTGAGAAAATGTGGGCACCTAAAGGTAAATTAAATATTTATAAAGACAACAACATCATCACAGATAGAAATGCTGATTTATTAATAATTTCTACAAGAAGCCAGAGAGAGAGAGAGAGAGTCACTGGCGTAAGTCATTGCCCCATCTCTTAGGCATGACATGGCCCATTACTTCCAGATCCAAACAGATCTGCTAACATGAAATTGGCTGGGATTGTAAGTTAATTAAGGTTGGGTTGGTACACATTTCCCTTGATCTTGATGGCAATATGACACAGAGATTGCTGCTGTGGACTGTCAAGGAAATGCAGAACATGGGGGTGGGGCTCCCTTTCAGCTCCTGCTGCAGCCGAAGCTGCTCCAAGCTTCTCAGAGTAGAGCAGGCTGTCTGCCCAGAGGCCGGGAGCACCTTGAGCTTGGACATAATGGACCTGACCTCTGTGAGTGGCAACAGTCCATGTCCCCTTGAGGGAGAAGGAGGAGATATGGGTCAGTTACAGATAGAAATATGACATGACATGCCACGAAGACCACCAGGCCAGTAAAGACCAAGACCTTCTGTAATCATAGTTGTCTTAGTTAGGGTTTTACTGCTGTGAACAGACACCATGACCAAGGCAACTCTTATAAGGACAGCATTTAATTGGGGCTGGCTTACAGGTTCACAGGTTCAGTCCATTATCATCATGGCAGGAAGCATGGCAGCATCCAGGCAGGCATGGTGCTGGAGAAGGAGCTGAGAGTTCTGCATCTTGATCCAAAGGCAGCCAGGAGAGACTGTCTCCTAGACAGCTAAAAGGAGGGTCTCCAAGCCCATTCCCAAAGTGGTACACTTCCTCTAACAAGGCCACGCCCCCTAATAGTGCCACTCCCTGGGCCAAGCCTACTCAAACCACCACAATAGTAAATGGCCATTGCCACACGTATTGGAAACAGGAGGCCAAGTTAGTACAGCCTGGAAGACTGTATCCTACAAAAAGAGCTCAGGAAGCAGCAAGTAATGACAGAGGCAACTACCTCTTTGTCCAAGTTCCTACCATTGATTTTTAGCTAAAGAAAGAATGAGTCCCTGTGCTTTTTGACATTTGTCTGCTCTCCTTGGGGAAAATCCTTCCCTGGGCTCTCAGCATAGGTCAATAACCCCATGCCCAGGCCAGTCCCGCTTCTCTGGTCGTCCATCCTCCACTCTCCCACGGCGCCTTCCTCCGTGTGCAGGATTCATCAGTGCACAGCCTAATTGCTTGTTTACTCCGGTAGCATCCCCATCGGACCGTGCAAGAGTAAGGGCTGTGTCATCGCTGATACATTCACAGGACTTAATGGTGTCCTGGGGCACAGGGGGAAACCTGAAAACGTCTATTAGATGCAGGATGAGTGGGTAGATGGGTAGGTGAACAGGTGGGTGGATAGATGGACAGTCAGGTAGATGACTAGATGTGGGTGGCCAGATGCACAGGTGTTTGGAAGAGCAGATGAGTGGGCAAGGAGATGGATACATAGATGCTCAGAGAGGCAGATGGGTACATAGATGGGCGGGCAGGTACGTGAATAGATGGGTGGATGGTTGTGTGAGTGGGTAAACTGGTATGTGGGGGAATGGGGGGCAGAAGGGTGAACACTGTGTTATTAAATATGCACTCATAAGTGAAATGTATACATGTCTTTGTGTGTGGTGGTATAAGTGTGTGGTAGTGTGTGTGTGTGATAGTGTGTGTGTGTGTGTGTGTGTGTGTGTGTGTGTCTATGACTAGAGACAGTTGACACGAGACCTGAAAAGCTACAGAACTGGTTCTGGGATAAGGCTTCATGGTTACTTCATTAACTGAGTTGCCACAGAAAGGCAGCTCTGTATCACTGTAAAGTGCCTGTCTGCTGTAAGCAAACAGACCCGGCCTTAGGTCTCCAGTCTGCCAGAGATCAGCCACCTCACCTTAAGCACATGGCTTAACCCACACAGACCTCAGAGTCTTCTGCATAGAGGAAAGTATCACTTCCAGGGTCAGCTCTAAAAATATCAGTCCTTAAATCACAGACAGCCACTGTGTGTCTGTGGATGAAAGTGTCTATGATAAGTCTTACATGTTGTAAGCTACATATCTAGGGGTCTCTGAGGCTGTAGCAGGTGACGAGACAATCCAGGCCATTGCTAGGCTTAGGGACATCTCTTCCTAGCCTCTACCCCTGACAACCAAATCTCCCACATTCGTGCTTAAGACGAATGGTAATTCCAGGATGCCAGTTTAGAGTTGCTGGTGTCAACCTTCTCAAGCAAACATTGTATCTTGTTCAGTTTTATAAGATGCTGAGGTCAGGCTATGCCCACCACACACATGGTCAGCCATGTGTTGGGTACCAGCTCTCTGTCATAATTTTAGCAGACTTTGTTTCCAAAGGAAGCTGCCATGCAGTCTAGATGCCCCATGTGCTGGCTAGTTTTGTGTCAACTTGACACAAGCTGGAGTCATTTGGGAAGATGGAGCCCCACTAGGTTGACCAAGGGGCAAGCCTATGGTCCATTTTCTTGATCCACGTGAGAGGGTCCAGCTCACTGTGCAGTGCCAGTCCTGGGCTGGTGGTCCTGGGCACTATAAGAAAGTAGACTGCACAAGCCACAGGGCGTGAGTCAGTAAGCAGCATTCCTTTGTGGCCTCTGCTTAAGTTCCTGCCTCCAGGTTTCTGCTGTGACATCCATGGGTGACCGACTTTGATATGGAACTATAAGCAAAAATAAAATCCTTCTCAAGTTGCTTACAGATGTGATGTTTTATCACAGCAATAGAATCCCCAACTAAGACACTCCAGATCCCTGCCCTAGCCAAGGATGGCTCCCCAGTGACCCTAAAGATGGGGTGAAATAACCTTGCATCTCTCACTCTACTTCACAGACTCAAAAATCCCCAGACCCACAGACAGACCTGCAGACCTTCACAAACATTGTCTCACCCACATCCACCACAGCCTGCCAGGGCTTCCAACCGCTGTTGTTCCCCAAAGAGGAAAACCTCTCTGGACCCTCAGTGTACTAAAGACACTGACTAAGCACCTACTGTGTGTCAGCCCAGGAATAAGAGCACAGTGAAGGCTATATCACACTTGAACTCACAGCCAAGAAGGAGGGAAAGACATATCAGCCACAGAGCAGTTACAGAGCCCTGGTACTGCAGGGTCACCGTGTGTTCAACTGTAGAGCCAAGGGTCTGCACCAGCCTACTAAGCCAGTGTAGACAAGCAAGGGACCAAGAAATCACATTCCATATTGAGCTTCCTTTGGCTGTTTGCTACTCGGTCTTCTTCCACCAAGGGATGTGAGTGAGTGTGTGTGTGTGTGTGTGTGTGTGTGTGTGTGTGTGTATCTCTGTGTGTGCATATGTGTGTATGTGTGGTCTTTCTCCTAACCTGTGACACCTTGTGATGCCTCCTACACAGCTTGGAAGAGTACCCATCCCATTTAATACCAGCTTTTCTAAGCAAAAAACTAGATCCTTGAACCCAGATCAGGCCTCTGCATGGTCAAGGTGACTGACACCAGGCTCTGTCAATGCTGTTGCTGGAGGTGTCTGGGTCACCTGTCTAATCCCAGCTTCACGCTGCTCGGTCTTACTAGACCATTGCCCTTGTCAGAGTTTGTCCCCTCCTCACCAGAAGGGCAGGCTATGGCTGGACATTGCCCTCTCAAAGCTTAGGAGCTCGCTGGATAGATGGAGACACAGATGCCAAGGAGTCAAGCACTCTCACGGGGATGAAGGGATGCTCGGTGGCTAAGACTGCTCATTGCTCTTCCAGAGAAACTGAGTCTGGTTCCCAGCACCCATGTCAGGGAGCTCACAACTGCCTCTAACTCCAGCTCCAGGGACTCTGATGCACTCTTCAAGCCCCCCATAGACATCTGCACTCGTGTGTACATATGAGCACAAACACACAGAAAGACACATTGCTAAACTTTTTTAAATTATAAAGTACAGATGTAAATGTTCACTGCAGCATTATTGGTAAGAGCTTAGAAAGAGGCAGAGGCCACCCAGTCTGTTGTTGGATGAATGGTTTACAAAGGAAACATGACCAGGGGCAAAGTCCGGTTCCAGAGGCTACAACACAGACATACCATAATGAAGGCACGATGCTACCTGAAAGCTCAGGTCATGTGTTAAGAATGCCGCCAGTGAGGTACATGGAACATCCCACCAATCGACAGAGAACCTAAATTTGTGGTAGCGAAGGATGAGGGGGTGAGGGGTTACTGGTGAGAGGAGGTGGGGGTCTCCTTTTGGGGGTGGTATAGATGTTAGGAACTAGCAGGAAAGCTGGCTGCATACCACTGGGAAGACACTAAATGTCACTAATACTACAGAGCAGTGCTTCTCACAGGGGTCACTTAAGACTATCAGAAAACATAGATATTTACATTATGATTCATAACAGTAGCAAAACTGCAGTTATGAAGTAGCAATCCAAATATTTTTATGGCTGGGGTCATCACTGTAGCGTTAGGAAGGCTGAGAACCACTGCGCTAGAATGTACTTAGTTACATTGTATCCTAATTCTTTTTTAAAGAGTAAAAAGAGAGCATATGCATCCAGCTAGGATGTAGCTCGGTGATGGAGATGTTAGCCTTCCCTGCCTACACAGAAGACCCAGTCTGAAAGGGCTATCTTGGCACATCCACCGGCTGGCTTCCTGTTACTCTCGGGTCCTCAGTCATCCCAAATCCTGCGATGACACTAGGAAGGATGGCCCACTGTCAGGGTGAAGGGATTCACAGCAGGCTCCAAAGTAAAGACTGTCCAGCTTGCAGATTTTAAATGTTCAGTTTGTCCTTTGGATGTTCAAATAGAAAAACTGCTGCCAAAATACAGTGTGTGTGTGGCCAGGGCAGGGATAGCAGCCTGTGGGAGACAGAATTCAGTTTTGCGGACTCTGATTCATACCAGCAAGGGTCCCTGTCAACAGGAAGGCAGATGGATGGCCCCAGAGGCACTGTCAGGAAGGGTGAGGGTACAGAATGGGGTAGTACAGTGCCTCACCCCACTACCCATCGTTGGTGTCAGTGATGCTCCCAGTCACTGAAAGGACTTCAAAGCCCATGGTGGTGGTGAGCCACTGGGGAGGGCGGGGACTAGAGGCCTGTGGGTAAGAGGGCACTGCTGTTTGGCTTGGCACCTACAGTTATGTCCCACCTAGCATCCAACTCACCATAGTTGCACACATCCCCTTTGGGTCCTGATGATGATGACCTAGTTTCCCTGGGGAATCATCAGGCTGTTCTTCAACCCACAGTGAACTGCAGCTGCCAGAACCTGCTCTGCAGTGATTGTGGTACTCTAGGACTCTCAGCACATAGCACTTTCTGTTGTACAGCTCTGTGTGCAGGCTGGGTCCCTACACAGCCATAGAGTCCTGCAGTTCTTGGATGCAAAGGTGACTGTTGACTAGGTAGAACACTGCATGGGGTTATGCAGAATTCTTCTACACACTGGCGCCTCCCTTGGTGCAGGGGTAAGGGGCAAGGATGGGCTGTGTGGGTTGTTGCTATGGAACACTATGCCCATGCAGGGTGCTCTATAGAAATGACCACCTGAACAGCCCCCAAACAGCTCCCAACCCGCCTTCAGGATGGGAGCCCCACGCTCAGGATGAAAGATCCACACTTAGGATGAAAGACCCACACTCAGGACTAGAGCCCAACCCTCAGGACTAGAGCCCAACCCTCAGAACAGGAGCCCCACCCTCAGGATGAGAGTCCCGCCCTCAGGAGGAAGCCCCGCCCTCAGGGTGAAAGACCCACACTCAGGACTAGAGCCCAACCCTCAGAACGGGAGCCCAGCACTCAGGATGGGAGCCCCACCCTCAGGATGAGAGTCCCGCCCTCAGGAGGAAGCCCCGCCCTCAGGATGAGAGTCCCGCCCCCAGAACAGGAGCCCCACCCTCAGAACGGGAGCCCCGCCTTCAGAACGGGAGCCCCGCCCTCAGAACGGGAGCCCCGCCCTCAGGACAAGAGTCCCGCCCCCAGAACGGGAGCCCCGCCCTCAGAACAGAGCTCCACTCTATAACAGTGAGTAAGCAGCACTGCGTGCCACCATGTGTCATCTCAAAATTTCAAGGAGCTACATTTTTTAAGGTTAAAAAAATTTTGAGAACTTTAATAATAGGTTTTATATTTTAAGCCAAGTGTATTCAAAATAGCATTTGCCTAATTTTAGAGAGCAGTAGAGCTGTCTCCTGTTCTCTATAGTGTTTTCTAAAGCTGGCGTGTGTTTCCACTCCCAGCCCACCTCAGTCAGGCTCTGGGGGCCAAACAAGGCTGGTATGTGGGATGGTGGCCCTAAATAGACAGCGTGGGAGCCTGTGACAGACGGAACCTTCTGGCAATCAGGTGGAGTCTGGGTGGGAGACAATCCCCTTAGTCCATCTTCCAGACACGTGCCCAATGTCAGGGAAAGAAAAGGTCTGTGGAGAGGCCATGGTGCTTTCTGTAACAAATTAACAAGTGCCACTGCACACATATACATATTTGTAAATGTGTATATTTGTATATATACGTGCATTTAAGTATGCATGTGTATATATGCTTCAGTAGATATTATGTTTGGGTGTGTATAATGTGTGTATATTTGAGTACGTATGTGTATGCTCCTTTGTGTGTGTGTACACACATGTGCATGCATGCTCTTGGGTATGTGCATGCTTGTGTATGCATGTGAATGTGAATGTTTGAGTGTATATACATGTTTACTTGTGTCTGGGCACATGTCTATTGTGTATGTATATTGTGTATGCTATATATGTATATATGTTCATGTGTGTGTTTGGATATGTGTATTTGTGGATGTGTTTGGGCTGTGTGTATACTTGTGTTCATAACTTTCTGTGTGTGTGTATACACGTGTACGCATGCATGCTGGTATATGCTTGTACTATATTCTCCTGAGTCTCAGTAATAAAAATCTCTGAGGTCTGTACAGTCACAGCTACCTTTTGCATAGAAAAGTGGGTTTTCAACTGAGGGGTAATTTTAGAAGTTTGGTTTTTATGAGAGCGCTGTACAAGGGTTTTATCTGTGCGGACGGACGCTGAGGGGAGAAGGCAGTGCTCTCCTAGCAGCTGGCCCCAGCATCTGCTGGAGCCGCAAAATGCAATTATATTACTCCCAAATGTGAAGTCAAAATATCTTGTTTCCAATACTCTTGGTTTTAAGGCTCATACTGAGCGTCCTCTGGGCATTTCGGTGGTGCCAGCTCTCCGTGCGATGTACTTTATTAGGGATGTGTGATTGTCATATTAATGATTTCTAGCCAACATGTTTACAGTGCAAAAAAAAACTTTCCCAGAAACTGCCACTCATTGCACTTCACCAAAAATAATTGGCCCTGATTTAAATAAATAACCATTCTATAACCCCCTTCCCAGTGGCAAGTCACCCTGAATAAAGCTGCTGTGACACGGATTGCACTGCGGTCCAGTGGTGTAGGGTTGGTCCTGACTAAGGGATGGGCTTCCATCCCTTTTATAACAGCTGGACCTGCCCTCTTATCAACAGCTGGACATGGAGGCGATCGGGCCCAGACCTGCATAAGATACTCTGGGTCCCAACCCACAAGTCAAACCAACACCCCAACTCAAAATGGTGAGCACCCACCAGAACCAGTGAACACACAGAATGGAGGGTTTTCGCTCTCTGTTTCTGCATGGGGTACACCATTGCTCCACTCAGACTGTCTGACGATGGGAGTGAAGGCCTCTGGGAGATGGGTGTCTGGAAGACTTCCAGGGTGGTGATATGCTCAGAGTTTGTGTCTAACAGCCTAGACTTCTGCACAAAGGAAGCCTAGCATGGCTGTCTGTCTATTTATTGTGCAGGCCTGAGGAGGGACACGTGTGTCCTTCCCAGTGCCAGTCAGTGAAGAAGCAATGAGCAACCAAAGGCACTCGGAGACAGTAATTCACACCGCCACAGTTATGCATCCATTCATCACTATGACTATTTGGTGAATTATTGAGGGCCTACTGTGTACCAGACACTAAGTCCTAACAGTACAAAGAGAAGTGTCTGATGGTCCTTGAAAAGACAGCTGGGAAGACAGACAGGACTGTGTGATCCAGGGCTGTCTTGTCAGTGCAAGGTCCATGAGGATGTTCCTTTAGCAGTATGAACGGTGAACTCATGCTGAGGAGAAAAGAAGGGAAGGTTGAGCCAAAGAGCTAGCACTTGGACAGCACTGGAGTGTGCAGGGGGCTGCCAGACAGGCTGTTGACAGAGACTCTGGGGCAGGAAACAGCATGTGCAAAGACAGGAAACGAGACGAGTAAATGTGTTCGGGGAAACATTGGCAAATGCAGCAGCCAGAGTTGACAGGGTCTGGGGAAGATGAGAAGAACCCAAGCAGGGGGGGTGTGGAGGCCCCAGACTGGGGAGCAATTAAAATGCCAGGCAAGTGGAGTCCCTACCACGAGAGCCAGGGGACAGGGAAGGCTTTTAAGCAGAAGAAAGATATAGGGGGTCAGGGAAGGCTTTTAAGTGGAAGGGAGACATAGAAGGAGCCATGCTTTGGAAATGTCGCTTTGATGGTGGTGTGGCAGAGGGGGGTGACGGCCGGGAGACTGTGATGACAGTCCAGGAAAGAGATGGGAGCTCGAGATCCACGGCAGGCAGAGACGGATGCACACAAAGTGGATGTCCGTAAAATGAGCCAGTGAGATGTGGAACTCAGTCGACTGGTGAGCACCATGAGGCAGAGGGGACAGGCTGGAAGCCAGGGGCACCCACAGGCAGCCTCGTGGCTGGATCCACAGAGTCAGCTGGCTGGCTTTCTGAGTACTATGCCTTTCTCCCTTTTGTCCTTTTTGCCAGTTGGAGACTGGGGAGGGGTTCCCAGATGCTCTAGGAAAACAAAGTTAGACATTTATGGGTGTTCATATGGAACACCTACAGATTGGTGCAGGGGGAGCCCACGTCCCTGCCAGTGGGTCTGGGCTCTACGGTTACCGCATCTCTACCCAGCTGCCTACCCTCGCTAACTACCTACAAGCATTTGACACTAAGGCTCCTGCTGTGACCATTATGACGTTGTTGGATACTGAGTGGACTGGAAGACCATGAGCTGATAGAGCTATCCAGAAAGACAGCTTGGCGCTATACCCACCAGAACAATGGCTGTTCCTTATGGTAGTCATCTGCTGGTTGAAGTGGTCAGGAGATTAAGATGGCCCCAGCTGTCCCAGTTGCCTCATTAGTACCCGGATCTCCTTGTCCTGCCCATGGATGCTGAAGGCAGGCCCTGAAATATTTCCCCTTCTGCCAACTCGGAAGAATGTTAAGATTTATAATTAGGGAGCCTCGGGGAGCCAGGAAGATGGGTCAATCAGTAAAGGGTTTACCATATAAGCACGAGGTCCTCTGTTTGGTGCCCAGAACCCATGTTTAAAAGAAAAATCAAAATGTTGGTCATGATGCTGCACACTCAGAATCTCTCTGCAGGAGACGTGGAGACGGGCAGACAGATCGCTGGGCTCACGGGCCAGCCAGTCTAGCCTACTTGGTGAGTCCCAAGCCAGTGAAAGACCCTGTCCTAACGCAAAGGGCATTGGATGACACCTTAGGAGCAATGCCCAAGTCTGTCATCTGGCCTCCACATCCATGTGCGCGCACACACACACACACATACACACCCCAGTGGACCTCAAAGTAGACCCACACAATGAGAGAATGAAGAGCCACTGCTCTTCCGGTTCCTGTAAGTCTAAGGTGACATAATTACTTTACCACTGTTACCTAGACATGGAACCCAGTGGCGTGCAGGTGGCTTTACCCACAGGACCTCAGCCAGCTCTTCCTCCATTGATGTCCTTGTGTGTCAGTGGCCGCTCCTGAAAACCTTAGCTCACCCTCTTGACAGCAGCATGGTCATTTAGAGGTCCTTTTTGTTTTAAGGTCTGGACAACAGCCAGTGGGGTGCAGGAAGATATTCTCAATCTGTCTAGTGTCTCTCCTTCCTCGGCCTGGAGGGCACAGTTATTCTCCTGACCATGGTGCTGTTGGATTAGATCCATCTTTTACCCCTATGAGGAGTTAGCCATCTTCTACTGGGTAGAATATCTGTCTGTCTGTCTGTCTGTCTATCTATCTATCTATCTATCTATCTACCTACCTACCTATCTCTATCTATCTATCATCTATCATTTTATCTATCCATCCAGAGAGAGAGAGAGAGAGTGCACAGGTGTCTGTGGAAGTCAAAAGAGGGTGTTGAATACCCTGTAGCTGGAATTACAGATGGCTATAAACTTTCCAACATGGGTGCTGGGAACTAAACTCTGGTACTCTGCAAAAGTTAGATACACCTTTAACCACTGGGCCATCACTCCAGCCCTGGGTAGCATCCCTGCTCAAATAATAAGTATGTGTCTAGGTGGATCCTGGACAACATAAGAACTGCCCATAGCCAACCATACCACCAGTGTCCTCCATCACCCTGCCCTGATCTCTTAAGACAAGGCCTCTCACTGTACCAGAGGCTGAACCACTGTGCAGCGGGATGAGGAGAGGAGACATGTCTTAGGGAAATACCCAGTGTATCCCAGTGAGGCCTCTACAGCAAGCTCCCTAAATGTCCACCAGATGGAGGCCCCTGAATGGCTCATATCCTGCTCTGGGGCCTATGAGATCCGAGTCCTCTTATATAGGTGGATAAAGAATACTTCTTCTAGAATAGAAAGTTACTGTTTTAGTCTTCAGTCATCGCTCTGTGCCTCAGCTGGGATAGCACAATTATGATGTTAAGTAATATATGTAGATTGTCTCATTGAATTAAACTACATACACATACACACTATATATATATATACATATATGTGTATATATACATATATATACACACTATATATATGTATATACATACATATATATATATACACACACCTCTCTCTATATATATAGACACACACACATCTGTGTGTGTGTGTGTGTGTGTGTGTGTGTGTATATATATATATATATATATATATATATATATATATATGGCTACACATGACCATGTATGTTCACATGGTAAGAGGATGAAGCTGCCTTCCTCTGCTGTTCTCTACTCCATTCCCTTAAGACAAGGCCTCTCAGAGGCTCACTGCCTTGGGTAGCCTGGTCAGTCAGCCTGCTCCTGAACTCCACCTTTCTCCGTAGCCCTATGCCGACACGTTTAACTGTGCATGCTTCTAACTTGGGTGCCAGGGATTTGAGCGCAGCAGGTCCTTATGCTTGGACAGGGCTTACACAGCAAGTGCTCTTATCTCCTGGGCCATCTCTCTAGCCCCAAGAGTTAACTCTGTTTAATCAGCTTCATTAAGGTATAATTTGCACACAGTGAGATGAGATTCTTCCTGCTTTATATGTACAGTCAGTGAATATTAACAAATACGGGATATACAAACATGAGCATTCGTCTCCATGGTCACATTCAAAATACCAAACCTTTACAGCACTGTGAAACGAGGATTTCACTGACTGTAGAATTTTAGGCATACACATACACCTACACTCCTTCCATCTATCTATCTATCTATCTATCTATCTATCTATCTATCTATCCTGACTGGTTTTCTGTGTCAACTTGAAACAAGCTGGAGTTATCACAGAGAAAGGAGCCTCCCTTGAGGAAATGCCTCCATGAGATGCAGCTGTAAGGCATTTTCTCAATTAGTGACCAAGAGTGGGAGGGCCCACTGTGGGTGGTGCCACCCCTGGGCTGGTAGTTCTGGGTTTTATAAGTAAGCAAGCTGAGCAAGCCAGGGGAGGCAAGCCAGTAAGTAACATCCCTCCATGGCCTCTGCATCAGCTCCTGCTTCCTGACCAGCTTGAGTTCCAGTCCTGATTTCCTTTGGTGGTGAACAGCAATGTGGAAGTGTAAGCTGAATTAACCCTTTCCTCCCCAACTTGCTTCTTGGTCATGATGTTTTGTGCAGGAATAGAAACCCTGACTAAGACACTATCTATCTATTTAATCTATCTCTTCTCTTCTCTCTTCTTCTTTCCTCTCTCTCTCTCTTTCTCTCTCTCTCTCTCTCTCTCTCTTTCTCTCTCTCACTTATCTCTCCATTGCTGTCTGACTTGCACAGTGGCTGATGAGAAGTCTGCAGGAGGTATGTATCTTTGACCTCTGTCATCTGTCTTTCACCCCTTCTGGCTGACTAAGCATTTCTCTCCATCACTGATTTGAAGCACGCTGATTACAGAGCATCTTTCTGTGGTTTTCTTCATATTTGCTGACCTTCTTGAGTCAGCAAGTTCACTGCTTTATTTAGGTTTGGAAAACCATCTGCCATTATATGGTTTTGTTCAATGTTGGGTTTAGAGTCCAGGGCCGGAGCACATGCTAGCCAAGTTCTCTAATACCAAGTAGCCCGCCATGTCTTTAAATTAAGAGTACCAGGCTTCACTGTGGCAGATTTGAGATTCTTGTGTATCCATCTGACTCTCTTCAGGCTTATCTTTAACCTTTATAGAAGGTATGTTCTGCAGACCAGTCACCTAGAGGTATTTTAGCCCAATTATGGTTAGATAGTACTGAATGTCCCAGGTATTCACAGAGAACTTCCCAATCTGGGAGTCAAAACTGAACACCTCAAGGGTAAGAGAGATGGTTCATTTGATAAAGCACTTCACTATCAAGTTTGAGGACCTAAGTTCAATCCCTAGAACTCATATTTTAAAGTAAGCCCAGGGGTGGTGGCACAGCAGAGCTGTGAAAGTCAGAAACACAGGGGACTCTGGGACCTTCTGGCCAGCAGCTCAGCCTGCGTGGTGAGTTCTAATCCAATAGACCCTGCCTCAAAAAGAAAAGATCAAAACCCAAGGTTCTCTTTTGGCTTACATACACACACACACACACACACACACACGCACACGCACACGCACACACACACGCACACATGTGTGCACACACACATACAACCATGAACACTTCCATTTGAGCCCTGAGGAATCTTCACCTCTCAGTGTCCAGTCTGTAGGGTTTCACCTGTGCATCCACAGGCCAACAGAACAACGCAGGGGAACCATAGATATTTCTGGAACAGTCACTCTGCAAAGCCCATGCCTCCTTAACACCCTGCTCTGAGATATTCTGACCACCTCAACCTCTCCAGGCTCTGCTCCTGGTCTATGTCTCCTCCCCTAATCAGGATCTCTGCTTGGGATTGCACCCTGAACCCAAGGGCTGGAAATGCAAAGAGCTGCATGGCTCAGTCTCTGCAGTGGCTGCAGCATGGCCTCACAGCCCAACTGCAAAAAACACTTTGTTGTGCATTCTGTCCAAGGCAAGAGGACAAACCTGGTTCCTGTTACTTCAACAGGCCCAGCAGCAAAGGTTTTGCTATACACTTTTATAGATTTGACTGTGCTCCCAGGCAGTGAAGCCATCTTTGGGTAAAGAATATAGATCACCTCAAGACGCAGGGTTAAAACCTTGAGTGTGCCCTTGTGGTCACAGAGACAGCTTGCTGCAAGCCTATGGGGAGCAAGACAAGCTTCGGTGCCCAAAAGTGGAGCAAGAGATGGCATCAGGCAGGACTCCACACTGCCTCTGCCCCTGGGAATAACACCTGCCCATCACCTGTGCTCCCAAAGGAAGACACGGACCTGCCAGCTTCTGCTAAAGAGCCAAAGAGCCTAAGGGCAGAGCTTGTGGCTTCCAGAGCCATGATGTAAACCTGAAGAGGAAGCAGAAGCTCTGCTGTAAGAAACCTGGCTTCTTCCTCAACCCTGGCAGGATTCTGTCTGCACAGAAAGTGTCACCAACAGCCACATACTGCCAACTCCCACTAAGAGTGACGGACAAGGGAAAGCTGTGTGAAACTGGGTTGCATCATCTACGTGAGCTTTGTGGAGTCTCTTCCCTTTGAAGTAAACTCTGAATTCCTGGCTAAATAAATCAAGGGGGGAGAGAAAGAGAGAGAGAGAGACAGAGAGAGACAGAGACAGAGACAGAGACAGAGACAGAGACAGACAGAGACAGACAGAGACAGAGACAGACAGACAGACAGAGAGCACTTCCCACCCATAATGGTTTTTTCTAGCATATTAATCAATACAGCTGTTTTGAAATGGGTTTCCATCAATCAAAGAGGTCAGGAAAACCTTGACAATTGTAGAAACCTCTCTCTGGTTCCATGGAGAGAGACAGAAAGGGACACCTGGTCTTCCCACCTCTGGGACACCTAACTCTGGGCAGCTTTGTGTCTTTACAGGGCAAACAACACCAGCACTCACTACCACCCAGCCCAATAAGACTAATAAAAAAAGAAACAGAAGCAAGCCATCTTAAAATAACACATCCAAGACACAAGCGGAAACCATTGATCAGAAGCTCCTCTCGCCCTTACAGCGGACAGCTTCACAGATGTTCTAACACCCTATAATGGAATCCCATTATCTACAAAAGAAACTCATTCTAGAGGAGAGTCACAAACAAAGAGAGAATCAGAGGAGGATGGCAAAGGGGGAGACTCCCGCCACACACCTCTGCTCCTGGAGAAGGGCTGTAACACTCCAGCTGAGCCAGACACACGAGCGTGCAAAGACACAGCTTATTTCTGAAGCTGCAAAATTGAGCATCAAGGGAAGATGCAGCCTAAGGGAATGGGGACTGGAGAGATTGCCTCTGTCTTTTCTTAAAGTGTGTGTGTGTGTGTGTGTGTGTGTGTGTGTGTGTGTGTGTGTTCGTTCCCCTGGAACTAGAGTTACAGGTGGTCTTGAGCTGCCCAGTGTGGATGCTGCAAACCAAACTCAGGCACGTATATAGAGCATCCCACTAGAATGTGGAGCTCATAGTTTTTGCCTGGTCTGGCACACATTAAGCCCCAGGAATGCTCTTGTCTCTACCGCAGCCCCACGCACAGGACTAGGGTCACAGGCAGACATGTGGCATGCTGAGCTTTCCTTGCACATGCTGGATCTCTGAACTCAGGTCCTTGGGCTTGGGCTGCAAGCATTCATATCTTGTGGGCCATCTCCCCCAGACCCAGAGCCTGCCTCTCTCTTTCTGGGTGAATGCTGAACAGATGTCCACTGTACCGAGTGAGAAAACAGACCTGACAATTACCTTCCCAAACATTCCAGAGGAACCTGCTTTAGGAAAATACAGGGGTTTCCACTAAACCAGACAGCAAGGAAGATTCATTAGCAAACGCCTCAAAACCTTAATTCACACTTCAAACAAACAAGTTAATTGTGTAGCTAACAGAGTGTGACTTGATTATAGGCCACCAGTGGCCATTAATAGATGAAAGGTGTTTGGGTTTCAATAGTGTTTGAATTTCATAACCCGCCCGCACTAGGAGAGGTAGGCTTAGACACCAGCTCCGTCTGCTAACACCTGTAATCAGGAGTCCCTCCCATGTGGCGAGCAAGCACCCCGGCTTTGAGCTTCTGGGAGTGAAGAGCAAACAAAGGGAGAATTCATGAATTGTAGACAGGCAATTCCTCTCTGCTGCTTTGAAGAAGGGCTGAGTTTGGTCTCAGAAGACCCGAATGTATGCAGAGCACAACCTTCCTATCTTATTCACAACCCAAGTGGGCCACCGTGATGCTGTGATAGAGGGGGAGCCACAGTGAGGACAGCCGTGGGACCAGATTGTAAGCAACACACACTGTGTTGCAGCTGTGAATAAACCTGCCTCAAGTTCCCTTTGGTCAGGTGAGTCTAGACTCAGACTCTGAGATGTCATCAGAGGATTAACAAGAGGAGCTGGTGAGATAGCTAACTGGCAGAGTACCTGACGCACAACTGTGGGGCCTATATTTGGATTCCCCAGCACCCGCATAAAAATCTGGGTGCAGTAGCATGCACCTATAATCTCAGTGCTGTGTGGATGCAGAGGGGGTTGACCCTGGGCATTGCTGGCTTGTCAGTCTAGGTGAGTAACCTAGCTCTGGGTTCAGATTTTTTAAAAAGATGTCACTTACTAAGGTGAAGGCTGATCAAAGAAACTTCCTAAGGTCAACCTCTGGCCTGGACACACACAGGCAGCCAGAAGCACACATGCACACACTCACAGGGATAACCCCCCACAGGGCCCCTCTCTCTCACTCTCTCTCTTACACACACACACACACACACACACACACACACTCATGAACGCACTTACATGGATACACCCAGGCACCCCATATCAACACAATCATATGGATACCACCTATGGACCTCTCTCTCTCTCTCTCTCTCTCTCTCTTTCTCTCTTTCACACACACACACACATACACTCATGCATACATTCACATGGACACACTCACATGGACACACAGACACACCCACATCCACACACTCACACTGGTACCCGCACACTCACATGGATACCCACCATGGACCTCTCTCTCTCTCTCTCTCTCTCTCTCTCTCTCTCTCTCACGCACACACACACACACATGCACACAGTCTTTTTCAAAAGCCCTTTTCCCTCTTTCTTCACTCTCTGATAACATCAAGCAACCAGATGAAAGATGAGGAACCCAGAAGAACCATTGTGTGTCACACCGATCCGCATGGCTGCAGGGCACAAGCCTCAGTCAATCAAATCCATCTTCTGGAGGACTTTGTAAGGAGATAACGCACAGAATGTCAAAATCATAAAAGGGATCTCGCTCTCTAAAGGGCCGTGCCAGGGAGGCCCCGTGCAGTCTTCAGTGCTTGTTTCTGCTTTGTTCCCCCCCCCCGGGGTGTGTGCCTGTATGGGGGTGAGTGTGTCTGTCTGTGCATATATCATCACACCTGGATTTTTTTTTAAATGTGGGTCTTGGAGGTAAAGCTCATGTCCTGCCGCTTGCACTGCAAGCACTTCACTGCGTCATGTCCCCAGCCTTTTGTGTCTTTATGTGAAAATGAGTTTCTAACAAAGGGAGGCCCTCTGGCCCTCCGTATCTAAAGTGACACTGGTCTACAAAGTCAATGCCAACGATCTGTAGCCATCTGCACCCCAGAGAGCTGCCTGGATGCAAAACTCATCCTCACTTGTAAGCACTTGGAATTCCTTGGGGATCTGAGTCATGCGTTTGGGGAAACACGAGCCGATGCGACAAAGTTTTTTATACGCTTATGACCTTCGAAGGCAAGACACCTGAATACAGGTTCTAAGGTCACTGAGACAGAAAGCTCAGGAAGAGTGAGGTCCACGCAGATCAGACTTCAGGCTAAAAACCCAAAATGTGACAAAGTGGGGAATGCTGTCCTCGGTCCTGAACCAGCTCTGTGGGACTGCGAATCGTCACAATGAGGCGCTGTCCCTAGCCTGAACCAACGCCGTGGGGTGCTGTCCCCGGTCCTGAACATGTACCTGTAGGTGCTGTCCTCGGTCCTGAACCACCACGCGCTGTCGCTGTCCCCGGTCCTGAAAAACTGCTATGGGTGCTGTCCCCGGTCCTGAACTAGAACTTGTGGCGTGAGGGACTCGGGGGCTATCCTTCATCCTAAACCAACAGGGTTTTTTGTTTGGGTGGTTTTATGTTGTTGTTGTTCTTGGTCCTGAACCAACACAGGAGGTTGTTGGCTCTGGCCCAAAACACTGCACAGGGTTGGGGGGAGAGGATGTGCTGTTTCTAGTTCTGAACCAACATCCCTAGCTCTGACCTAAAAAATAGGTGCGCTGGCCCTGCCTTTAAACCAGTACTGGGGATATGTGTGCGTTAGGGGGGGGGGAGGGGGAACTGTCCCTGGTCCTGAATCATGCTCTTTGGTATCGTCCCTGGTCCTGAATCAGCACTGTTTTAGGGTTGTGGTTTATGGGAATGGGGTTTGTTTCTGCCTTTGATCTGGTGTATGTGCGCACTATGCACACACATGCAGAGGCTGCAGAAAGACATAGCATGATCACCACACATCCTTCTGAAATGTGGTCTCTCACTGACTCTAGAGCTGTTTTACAGCTAGGTTGACTGCAGCAATTCCCTATCTCTGCTCCCCACAGTGCTAGGGTCACAGGCATGCACACCCATGGTCACTCAGACTTTGTGTGGGTACTGGAAATCTTGACTTAGGTCCTTTGCGCTCTTACCCACTTAGCCATCTCTCTGACCCAGGAAGGCAACATTTTGTAGGTGCTAACCATATCTCTTTAAGTCCAATGGAGACAAGGAGAGAGTGATTGAGAAGAAAAAATGAAGAGGGCATATGGGTGATGTTTTCTTGAAACATCTATCCAGGTATTTCATTCCAGGTGAATATATAGATATATGTTCTGGGCCGAGACATAAAATATATAGTTGGCTTCTTGCCAAAGACAACATGTTGGAAAATTGCTTCTCTGGACTATAGCTGCTGTGACATGTTCTTGAACATGAAGACCCCTAACTCTGTGCTCAGGAAATGGTCAAAATGTCAGTTGCAAGGTGGTGGTAGTCAAAAACACAGGATGTAGTACAGAAACGCACATTAAAAAAGGAGCTCTAAGCCCAGGAGGAGAGATGAGGGGTGAGGAGGGGGTACTGTGAGTTTTGTACCACAGTTACCAGCATCATGGGGATTTCTTCCTCCTGCTACACTGAATAGAAGGTAGACTTCCAACTCTATCCCCAGCTCCACTGTGATTTCAAGAAGGCAGCTGCACACCAACCTGCCATGCCCAGCCCTCAGGCAGGGATGATGCTGGCTACTAAGTGGTACAGTACCTTCGTCCTTTGTGCCTCAGGCTCAGTGACGGGCTTTGGTTCAGTGGTGAAGGCACTACTGTACACCAGCAGTGACAATTGCACCTATACACAAGCTCTTGTGGGGGTTAAGTGAAGGAATTTATGTAAAGTCACTTAAAACCAAACCTGGAACTCATTACTGATGCAAAATGGCTACATATAACTATAATTTCACTTAGCTAATACATTCTGATAGGAAATGAAAAGAAAATCCACATTATGCCACGATTTTAAAACGTTGTGGGAGGCTGGGGAGACAGCTCGGTTAAGAGCACGGGTTGCTCATCCAGAGGATCCAGATGCAATTCCTGGCACCCATGTAGAAGCCCACAACTATCTGTAGCTCCATTTCCAGGGAATCTGCTGCCCCCTTTTGGCCTCTATGGGCACTGCACACATGTGGTACATGAACATACATTGTATAGACAAAACAACCATATACTAAAAATAAACATTTAAAACACTTATGAGCTGGTCAGATGGCAGAGCAGCTAAAAGCATTTACTGTGCTTCCTTCCACCTTATATGATGCCATGTAAATGTGAAGGATAAAAATGACTTCTCTGAACCATATACATATTCTGTGTTTATTCTCCATCATTCATGCACACACATACACACACCACATGAACACTCACACACATGCAACTCACACACACACATGAACACACACATGTGCAACTCACACACACCACATGAACACTCACACATGCGCAACTCACACACACACATAAACACACACGCGCAACTCACACACACCACCTGAACACTCACACGCATGCAACTCACACACACACGAACACACACATGTGCAACTCACACACACCACATGAACACTCACACATGCGCAACTCACACACACCACATGAACATTCACACATGCGCAACTCACACACACACATGAACACACACGCGCAACTCACACACACCACCTGAACACTCACACGCATGCAATTCACACACACACGAACACACACATGCGCAACTCACACACACCACATGAACACTCACACACGCGCAACTCACACACACCACATGAACATTCACACGCATGCAACTCACACACACATGCACACATACACTTGCACATGTACACATGTACACTCACACACATGCATGCACACTCAAGCACACTCATATATGCACACACACATACACTACATTTTAAAACCATTGAGGAATATTTTTATCAGTATAAAAGTGTTAAAGATACAATAAAAGTCGTATAACATAATCTCAAACCTATTTTGAGGAGTTTGGGAGACATTTTATGAGAACATTAACACTGGTTGAATTCAGGCATAAGTACTTAAATCAATTCCATTTCTCTGCACTTTCTTCTATTTTTTCCATTTTTCTACAATTAGCATATGTTTTATAATTAGAAGAAAACTATACTTCAAAGACTCTAACTCAAAGTTGAAATGGCTTTAATCTTGAAATGAAAATGTGCCATTCTGCAAAGCACGTAATAAAGCTCTGTAGATGACTGAAGAAGGCTATGTCTTCCCTTCAGACCACAACACAGGAAGTTTGCTGACTATGCTCTCTCTGTGACACTTCACAGCTACCAAAAACAGGGATTTTACCCAAACTTTCGATCTACCTCCCACCCAAAGGTGACACTGATAACCTTAAAAGACCGAGGATTCAGGCGCCGCAGCACAGATCCCCCTGACCACCTCTCAGTCCAAAGGGCAAGGATGCTACTTAGAAAATACTCATGTAGCCAAGCATTGAGTTCCCAAGAGCCTCTCGTGTAGCCTTGGCATGACTCTGCAATGTAGGTGTTGACCAGACCCACTTCACAGACACCAAAGCAGAAAAGTTAAGTATGTTTGGGATTTGTGGAGGCTTTGAGGGGTGGTGCCTCACTTGAGGAAGTGGTCAGGGTGGGTAGTCTGGAGACCTTATAGTTTGTCACCACTTCCTGTTTGTTCTATGCTCCTTGACTGTAGACACAATGCAACCAAGCCCCTGGGCTCCTGCCACCATGCTTCCCCACCATGATGTGCTATGCTCCTTATTTGGGATCCAGAACAGAACCTTCCTCTCTTGCTGATTGCTGTGTACTTGGTCACAGCAACCAGAAGTATAACTAATACACTCTACACACAACTGACTCTCTGAAGACCTCCCACGGTATCTCTTCTGCAGGCGAAGACGACCCAAACAGTGGCTCCTTCAGTTGCTCAAGAGTCACCCTGTGTCCTCTGCTCCTGTAGCCTTTACAGCCAATCCATTCATTCTGCCGTCAAAGATGGCCGTAGTCCAACACTTCTCTGCCTGCCATACCCTGGAATCAGGCCAGCAGCACCTCTCACCTGGATGGCTGCAATGTCCTCCTCCCTGTTCTCCCTGTGACAATTCTGGCTCCCCCAACATCAGCCCCATCTCTCTCAAAGTCGAAAGAACGGTCTTTACAGTGACCTGCCAGTCCTGTGGGATATGGAACTCTATCTCTCCACTTCTTGCTACCCTGCTCCACTCACTCTGCCCTTCCTGCCTCCTGAACCTCTGGTGCACCCCATTCCTGGCCCCTCCATGTCTGCATCTCAGAATATGTCCGGCTCCTTTCCTGCCTTCCTTTGGGTCCCAGCTCAGATGCTCCCTTATTGGTAAGGTCTTCGCCAACTACTATATTAGAAAGCAACACATATCGGGTCTTGTCCAACTGCTTTCCTGTTGGCCCATGCAGGGCATCCTTTCATCTGACTTCTGCGATGTGCTGCGGATCCTGCTGTGTCTTGTTGACTACAGTTTTATGTAACACCCCCCACCCCCCAACACACACACACACACACACTGGAGTGCAGAGACTTCTTTCAGTCATTGTGGAACCTCCCCAGGCCTTGGAAAACTGGGTTATTATAAAAAAATTAATATTAAATAAGTGAATGAAGAAACAAACTGGATGAAAAATCTAATAAATTTCAGGACTGTGTTCCAGACTTACACCTGAGACCTTCATAGTCCACCTCCCTCTGCCTCTGGTTACCAAGAAGCACAGCGTGAGAACCTCACAAAATCAGAGACACCAATCAGCAACCACAGTCATAGAGAAAGCTACAGTGTCCCTCTGTAGCATCTGAGAGTAGTCACAGAGCCAGTCTATATGTGTACAAAGGCCAAGGAGCATGGAAAAATAATTTGCCTTTAATCCCACCAAGGCTCAGAAGACACCGTGCATAGGCCAGCACAAACACACCCTCTCCACAGGAGGAACTACCACAAACACGGACCCTCCTGACAGAGCCACAGGCCTCTGTGAGTCCTTCACCCGCCTCCTGCGAACTTCTCATTTTGGTAATGATCCCCCCAGGCAGGAGGCCACAGTGTGGTGTCAGCGAGGCCCAGCCCAGGCTCTTTGTTTTAATTGGTCCCACACATTTCTGATTTTTAGAGCACCCCCTCACTTACTTGGCTTAAAAAGTCAATCTCTGCATGATCCAATAGGAGCCCAGAGACTAGGTAAGAGAATCTCATCCATAACATTTGCACTTAATGGTTAGCTATTAATTGGCTTTTCCTGTGGGTGTGTAAATCATTTCAGTTTGGTTCGCTGGTATTAATGAAGGAATGGTCCTCATCAACCGTCCACACTCCACGTCACCTTGTAAAACCACAGCCCATGTATTTAAAAAAATAAAATAAAATAGATTTATCACAATCTGAAATGCAGATAGTCATTAAAATAATAATTAAAATATAACTACAAGTACAATAAAAGTTCTGTGATAACAGCCTACACCTTAATGTATATTAATTCTCTTAATGATTTACTATATACTTCTTACAGGGTCAAATCAATGTCTATGCCAAAAAAAAAATTCAATTAAATCCTATTCACTGTATCTTTCAAGGGAGTCTATTGTTTGGTTTTGTCCTCCTACCAGGCCACTTGTCATTTGTTCTCACCCAAGATTACAAACAGAAAGGACATGACCCATCAAGGTCGGGAGGAACACACATCCAAGTCCAACCAATCCACCCTCACCATCTCCTGCTCATTTTTCACTAGCGACCTTGTGGAGGGGGAAAGGGGAGGCGCTGACGAGTCCACATTCCCAAATAAACCTTTGGCCTGTATGCCATAACCTTCACAACTCCCCCGCCCCACTCACTGGACCAGCCGGAGTAAGCTATTCAACAACAGACACCGGCTGCCCCACCCCCACCCCGGAACTTCTTGCCCTAATACACAGACCCAAGTCAGCTTGTCCTTTCCAAGCTCGCCCTCCCCTGGGTTGAGAGTGAAGAAAAAAAATCTGCGTCCCTGGTCTCTGCACCGAAGCCAGTGGCTTACCAAGCTTTTCCCTTGCCTGAGTGAGTTTACTAAAATTAAAACCCACAGAGACTATTTCTATGCTTGAGGAAAATAGACTACCAGGGACGGTTTCCTGAAGCAGAAGGCTAGAGGTCAGAGGTTTCCTAGAATCTCTTCTCTGCCTCCTCCCTGACATTCAGCACAGTCAGGAATGGGACAGAGCCTGCAGGAAGACAGTAGGAGACTTAGACTCTGCTGGCCCCAGTGGATGGATGCAGAGGTTAGGGTTCTCTGCTCAACCACTCCCTCTTTCCGTGACCACTAGGGGGCAACCAGCATCCCCGTATCTGCCAGTCCTGGGCTCCAATGGCATCTATCTAGAAAGCTTTGGGATTTGGAAGTGGGAAGAAGTCCATGGTGACCAGCGGTGTCACACCCATTTTGCAGGCAAAGAAAACCAAGTCGCTGAATGACTTTGGGACCCAGCATTTAGAAAGGACGCTGAATGAATCCCAGCCGAAAGCAGATACTGAATGCGCAGGCTCTCGTGAACGGCTTGGAAAAACTACAAATTGCCTCTCTCTTGGCCCTTCCCGGTTGGCATAGCAGGGGCTCCGGCGTGTGTTTGAACAGGCCCCTCTCACTGAGATCCCCTCGCTCTGCTGTCCCTTCTGTGCACAAGACCTCGCCTCTCAGAAGAGCCTTCTGGATCCAGAGAGTACTTGAACCTCCGAAAGTGCGTCGAAGATGGAGAGCTGGAAAGGGGCTAGAGAAAGGGGTAAACGGCAGAGGTTCTCATTAGGCAAGGCAGCCTCATGCTGATGCAAGGTTTTATAAGCCTCGACTGCACAATGCTATTTAAAATATAGGTGCAATTTGGGCCTGTGGTTAATACTGTTTAATTTTATTTTGTACTGTGTAGTATTTCCCCAAGCTGGCCATAGGCTGATTTGAATCTTGGCTCCAGGCTTTGCTGACTTGACAAATTTGCCTCGTTAGGGTTTCCCTCTGCCAGGACCCTGAGCCCATGCTGGATCCCCTTACAGGACCCACAGATCAAAAGGAAGACACAGAGCCGGGTCCCCTGGGGGTGGAGGGGCTGGGCCACACTACTGACAGGAGCTCTCCATACCTCCGGAGTCAGGGTTATTTATCCACATATTTTCAGCCTTTGTGCCTTATCTGTGTGCACACCAGGCTGTGTGCATGAGATTCGTGGCTTGGAAATTTTGATCACATGGTCCTTGGAGGAGGCAAGGCTCCAAAAAAGAAATCATATTTTCTATTTCTGGCTCCCCTGGTTGGAAGCAATGTGACCCTGGGAAAGCCTCTGCATGTCTCAGGTCTTGTTTTTTGGTTCCAGAGGGTCTCTGGGAAGGTTGGGCAAGAAGATTGTGAAGCAGCAGGTGCTCAGTAACCGACAAAACCCTTCCTGGATAGTGACGGGCTTCCCCTGTGGCCTTCGGGTCAAAGAAATTCTTGTAAAATAAAGATGTTTTCTCAAGTAGGAAAAATATGAACAGGCTCCTGAGGTCCTTTGGGAACTGGAATGTGACAGGTGGGTGTGTTATCTTCTTTTGGATCTGTAGCTCTGAGAGACCAAGACTACAGCCACTCTGCCCCTCCCCTGCCCTGGGGCTCTTAAGCAACTCCCTGCACAGGAGTCTGGCTTCCTTCTTCACTGTCAATTATATACATGAAAACACGCCAATAAATCCGCTCAGCTGGAACACCCCATAAACACTACTATGTAAAAAGAAAGAGAAAAGAGATTTCCATGCCTAGCATGCTGAGCAATAAGGAAGAGAGAGAGAGACTGCTGGTCCCTTGGCAGCCCCTGAGTGGCCAGGAGGGTCTTGTCAAGAGGTGCTCCTGGCTCACTTATGAGATCTAGCAAGCCGGGTCAGTCAAATGTTGTGGAGCCATGAATTTTTCCCCATTCCAATAAAGTGCCTTTTACTTTATTTGTCCAGATTATGTAGAAATGGATTTTTCCATAAAAAGCAGAGCTCAGGAGACATGATGGATTTTCTCTGGCACCTCACGGGGGCATGTCTATGCCTACTGCCGTCTTCCCAGCCCAATAGCACCCGCCTTGATCAGCCGTCCTCCCTTCTGGCTGCTCATTGCCTTTCAATAATTTCTCAGAAGCCCATGGGTAGCCACTAAATTTAAACTCCTGTCCTGAAAACTCAAATTCAACTCAATAAGCACTTATTGACAGTCAACCGCACACAGGATATGAAGCCAGGTGTTGTGCTGCAAAGAGGAACAGGAGAGAGGAACAGGAGAGAGGAAAGGCCTCCTAAGCAGGTCAGCACTGGGATATTCTCCAGTTTGAGCTCAGCACAAGGAACCTCAAGGACTGGCAAAGGACATAAGGATGTGAGCATAAGAATGCAGTGCCATTTGCAAGAGGATACTTCAGGCTACAAAATCACAGGAAAGTCTAACCTGGAGCCTCTTGAGGAGGAAGATAGGCTATTTCAAGCCATGGAAGGCCATCAGATACCGTTCACCCTCAAGACCCGAGGCTAAGGTGATTGCCCAGTGGGTAAACAGTTTGCCGAACAAACACAGGGACCTGAGTTCCATTTCTAGTACCCACATTTAAAAGTCAGTATGAGATCACACCTGTGCTCTCAACACTAGACAGGCAGAGACAGGAAGATCCCTGCAGCTTGCTAATGGGCCAGTCTAATCTAATCAGTGAGCTCCAGGTTCCACGAGAGACCCTGTCTCAGAAAAAGAAGGTATGGGTCAACTAAAAAGACATTGAACATCAACTGCTGGCTTCCTCGTGCACCCAATGTCCGCATGCACACGGAACCTGAGTCCTGCTGGTGACAACTAAAAATGATGCTGGGTAGCCTGTGGAAGGCAGTCGCTGTCTAAGAGGACAGACGTCCTCAGGTGTTCTAGAAACTATCAGAATAGCTGCATGCTCGAACTAGCAAGGTTTTTTTCCATCTGCTCCTTCCTGTGTCCTTTGCAGGAATTATAGTGACTAGCATGCGGCACACACAAATATTGGATGGGTAGATGAGGTGGATGGACAGATGGATGGCTACCTAATTAGTCCATAGTAATGGGAACAAATCCAAGTGTGCCCCCGCTACCTATAGGGCTTTGAGAAGCAGCATAAGAAGGCTGTATTTAAGAAGACACACAGTACAGAGAATCTTGTTTTTAAAGATATTGATCAGAGACAAGGTAGACATATAAGCATCCCCAGAGACACTTGACACTGTTTGACCAATACCGTTCATGGAAGAGTGATGCAGAATCTAAAGAATCTGAAGCCCAAAATGTCCACACCCCTCCTGTGAACAGTTCCAAAAACCAACGAGCCATGCGATTAGGCTTATCACAGCAACAATCTCACCCTCGATACAAGTTTTCTGAATTCATTACCTTTCCTGTTTGTCATGGTTATCAAATACCTGACAAGAAGCTTAAGGAGAGAAGAGGTATTCCCACTCAGGGTTTGCATCAGGGTTTGCAAACCATGATACAATCCATCATGGCGGAAGGTACAGCAGCAGTGTTTGCATATCAGATGTCTGGTGCATAATCACGTGTTTGAGCACTTGGTCCTCAGCTGATAGCCATGTTTTGGATGTTGTTTTAAAAAAACACTGATCAATGGAGCTTAGGAGAAGAGGTGGATATGGATGTGGGTCTTGAAGTTTAACCCCTGGCCCCACATCCTGTCCCAAGTCTGTTTCCTAGCCTTCTGAAACATGAGCAGGTTCCTACTACCACAGAGGCCCTGTATGTCATCTCCACCATGGTAGATTATATCCCTTCAAACCACAAGCCAAAATGAACTTCCCCGCCTTAAGGTGTTTCTTGCCGGGCAATGAATACAGAAAACTGGTACCAGGAGTGGGGTTCTTGCTGAGCCAGACCTAGCCATATGGCTGTGGATCTCTGGATCATTTTTAACAGGTGGGATATGAAAGAGTTTGGAGATAGATGCTAAAGAGCTGTGAGCAGTCTGTGGGAAATTATTGTGAAAGTTCAGAAGCTTAAAACAGCAATAGAAACATGGCAGCTTGTGCAGTATCCGAGTGAACGGATGCTATTGGGAATCAGAACACAGGCTATTCATGATGAGTTCTGGCAAAACCTCAGCTTTCTTTCTGTGTCTTGAATAAGGCTGGATTCAAAAGAAGCACACTAAATTCTTTTGTGGAGGAAATGTCAACAGCATAGCATGAAAGCCATGGCACGGTTACTGCCCCCACTAGTAGATTCACAGTGACAAGAGGCAGGGAAAGGTAAGGACATACAGGGCTGTGGGAAACGAGCTTCAGCACAGTGAGAGCTCAAGACGGGGCAAATGAGGAGAGTTCACACAGAGCAGCTGCTACTGTCAACCAAGATTAGTGCAATCAAAGAGGAATCTCAAAACTTGGTCCTGGGACAATAAAAACCATGCCCTGAGAGAAAGACCCCATTCCATTCACTAACAGCCTCGAGATATGACAAGACAACTCATTTGAAAAGAGAGCTCCTGAATAAAGATGGCTCCTAGGGCCTCTGGTTCCAGGAAGTCCACTTAGGTAAATGCTTTTTCAGGATTACCCATCAAGGTACATAGAGGCAACTGCAGCTACAGCCCAAAGGGGGTTGCTTACATCTTGGGAGAGTAACAGAAATTGGTATTGCCCATGTGGTACTGGTCTTTGCAGGAATGCAAGATGGTGCAAAAACTTGTGAGTCCTGGTGGCTTATACCAGCATTCTAGAATGGCAGGTCAGACATGCTACAGACACGCTATAGTCAGATTGCCTACATGGAGCTCCAGAGCAAGCATTTCACAGAGCTGTGGAGGTGAAGGCTAAGCTACAGTAGGAATCCTGAGAAACCAGACATGTCAGAAATGTAGGAAGCTTGTGGTGGTTTGAATATGCTTGGCCCAGAGAGTGACACCAGTAAGAGGTGTGGCCTTGTTGAAGGAATTGTGTCACTGTGGACAAGGGCAATGAGACCCTCCTCCTAACCACATGGGAGTCAGTCTTCTTCTAGTAGCCTTCAGATGAAGATGTAGAACTCTCAGCTCATCCTGCACCATGCCTGCCTGGAGGACTGAAACTCTGAACCTGTAAGCCAGCCCCAACTAAATGTTGTCCTTATAAGAATTGCCTCAGTCATGGTGTCTGTTCACAGCAGTAAAACCCTAAGACAGACACATACTGAGGAATGGTTCACCAAAAGGGAGTTAGCTCAAGAGAAGAGCCATATACACTGCAGGCAACCATGCCTGTAGGGCTACCCAAACCAGTTGGAGCCCAGAGGGTACCACTACAAGCCCCAAATGCTAGACAAGGAACTGTTGGATCTTGTGTTTACCCTGATGGATTTTGGTCTTATTTTGATTTGATAATTCCTTACAAGTCTCATTCCCTCTTTTGAAATGGGCCTGTTTACTTTACACTGTTATATATTGGGAGCATGTAACTTTAAAGAATAAATTATATGGGATTACAGTAAAGAAATTGCCTGGAGTCTCAGAAGAGACGTCAGACTTTTAAACAGTGCTGAAACTGTTATGTCCGTGGAGACTTTTGACATTGGTGTGATTGCATTTTTTCATTATGAAATGGCTGTGAGCCTATGGGGGTAAGGGGAGGAATGTCATGCCTTGGATATAAAATGCTCCCCCGGCTCATGTGTTTAAATAGTTGGTCCCCAGTCACTGGTGCTACTTTCAGAGGTTGTGGAACCTTTGGCCACATAGAAGTGGATCTCTGGGAGTGAGACTTGAGGTTTATATCCTGCTTACACGCCCCAGGCTTTCTTTACTTCCTGATCCTCTGCAGCATGAGCAAGCAGTACCTAACTTTCACTGTCATGGAGTGAAGTTACCACGTCTTATCCACTGGGACTAACTGTATCACTTCAAACTATAAGCCAAAATGACCCTCTCCCCTGTGAAGTCACTTCCTGAAGAATGGACACAGTACAGGAGCCTTCTGGTCTCTGGGGGCTCCTGGGGAGCAGAGGTAACTTCTACCTCTGTGTGGTATGTCATTCTCTTAACCTGTTCTACTGTGTTTCTGGCTTGCCACAGAACAACCCTCATCTCTTCCTTCCCGTCTCCACTTCTGCTTGCTTCTCCCTCCCCTACACCCTACCTCAGTGCCCCTTCCTTTGCTGTAAGACTCTTCTCAATAATAGACTTATCTTCACTATTTATCTGTTGAATGCCCAGAGCTCTAGCTGTGTGTCACATGAGCCACCCTTGGATGAGCTGGCACTACAAGGCACTCATGACCCTGGGTGGATGTCTTAAGCAATCCAATTGCAAAAGGGAAACCTCCACCATCATTTTAAAGCAGATCCATCTTGTGGTGGCTCATGTTCACCTCAAGTCAGATGTTCCTATGGCTGAGGGTCAGACGGATTGACTTCACATGTCTAATGTTTAATGTTGGCTCGTTCTCTAAGACAGACATCAGCTTCAACACCTGGCCATCCGCCCTTGGCGCAAGCTCTACAAAACCCAAGAGAAATGTATGAGTAGGCTGAGCCACTTCATTTGTAGAGGTGACTGGAGCTCCATATGTGGGGAGCCAACAGAAGGCGGTTATCATCCTTGCAGCCATCTTGAGCCATATACCTTGACAAGAGACTTGTTTACAACAGCCTACAACAGCTGAGCACACTCTGATAACATCTTGTTTTAGATACCCAGGATTTTCCCTTGGGTGTGTGAGACTTAAGGGTATGATTTAGAGATAAGACATGACTTAAAGGCGTGGCTTAGAAGTCAGACATATAAAAGGCGAGAGGCAGACAGAAGAGATTATTAGGCAGTAGGTACTTGAGGCAGGCAACTTGGAAGAGACTAGCAACTTAGAACTGGGATTAGGACTTGAGACTTACTAAACCTGGAACTAGGATTAGGATCTGAGACTCGGTACTGGGAACTAAGAACTTGGAAAGAGAGGCTGAAGAATAAACAGGATTGAATCACACTCTGTCTGGTCTCCATTCTTCACGTCCATCCTCACTCTCTCTCTTGCTGAACCCCTACCCACAGACTGGGGCAGCTTGGGGCAGTGCAGGCTCTAATGACTTAGCCCCCAAGGCTTTTGGCAGTGTGGGTTCCAACACTGATAGAGCAGTCCGAGACATTTTGGCCCCCAAGTGTGGGGCAGAGCGGTCCACAACATCCATAGGAGAAGACAGCATGATTATTTAGGCAGTGGGCGAGTTTGATCTCCATGTATCCAATCAAAGTGTTTCTCAAGGGCCATACCTGTTTACCTCATGTTCTTTAAGTGGTTCCGATTACTTAGCCTTATCAATGTTTGTGCTTCTTCCTTCTCCATGGCCACTGGGGTGGCTCACCTCCAGGCCTCACGTGAGACACTGAGGTGGGGGAAAGCCATGGTGATTCTGTCCTCTCGGGCTGGAGCAGAAGAGGATAAAAGGGAGAGGAAGAGATGGTGCCTAGAACAGCTAGTGGCAAGAGACAGGCAGTCCCTGAGTGTGAGCAGGGATTGGAACATGGCCTCTGTTTCTCCACTGCGACCTTCCCCTGCTTTTCCTCATCTCAAACCATCGGATGCCTTCTTCTTTCTCTGTTCCTCTTTCAGTTCCGCCTTATCCCAGCTCAAGGTCCGAAGCACAAGCTGCCTGTAATAACTTCCCTTTCAAGCCTGAGCTACTGCTGTGTGGACCTACCTCCAAGTCAGCCCCCGCCTGCTACCTAGCATCTCTGTTAGGTTCACCATCTCCGCCTCATGCTAGACGTCTAAACCCATGCTCTTATTTCCGCAATCCCATGTCTCCCCAGGCTTCACCTGCTCAATATGTAGCAGCACTGAATACACAAGTTAGGAATCTAGAAATGTGTTTTGCTTAGACAACAGCAGTCACTGCCCAATTGGTGCCCAGACTATATTCCAACTCACCCCAGCCCACTGCCAGAGACCTAGATCTTAGAAGCCATCAACTGTCCAGCCCCCTACACTGTCTTAGTCAGGGTTTCTATTCCTGCACAAGACATCATGACCAAGAAGCAAGTTGGGGAGGAAACGGTTTATTCAGCTTGCACTTCCACATTGCTGTTCATCACCATCACCAAAGGAAGTCAGGACTAGAACTCACACAGGACAGGAACTTGGAGACCGGAACTGATGCGGAGGCCATGGAGGGGTGCTGCTTACTGGCTTGCTTCACCTGGCTTGCTCAGCTTGCTTTCCTATAGAACCCAGAACTACCAGCCCAGGGATGGTACCACCACAGTGTGCTCTCCCCACTTGATGACTAATTGAGAAAATGCCTTAGAGCCGGATCTCATGGAGGCATTTCCTCAAGGGAGGCTCCTTTCTCTGTGATAACTCCAGCTTGCGTCAAGTTGACAAAACCAGACAGCACATACTATACCTATATGGGGCTTCTGTTGTCTCTCTCGGTGTCTGGCACCATTTCTATGATTTCTGGGTTTCTGCCCCAAGGCATGGCATCTCTTCCTTCTGCTTTCTTTCTCCCCACCCTCCATAACACACACACACACACACACACACTTTTTCATTCTCTTCTCCCCAACTTTCATATCCTTCCCAGCTCAACTCAAGATTCTTCTTCCTCAGGGGCAGCCCTAGACAAGCACCCCTCCCCCTCCCATCCCACATTGCTTCTGAGTCTTCTTTATCTGCTTCATGGTGCTTTTCATGAACAAAATTACCTTGGATATTTAATTTCAGGCTGGTAATGGGTGAACTGTGTCTTGCTCTGTTTGTGTGTTGGAGCTTTAACACCTAATGTGATAGTGTTTGGAGGCGGGAGGTGTCTTTGTGAGGTCATGATGGTTAGATGAGGTCAGGAAGCGGGGCTCATGATGAGATCTGTAACTTTTCAGGGAGAGAGAAAGGGTACCCCTCCATCCTGGTTAGCTATAATTATCGACTTTGCACAGCCTAGAGTTGTCTTAGAGAATCCTCAACTGAAAACTGCCTAAACCAGACTGGCCTGTGGGCATAACTGTGGGGAATAGTCTTGATTATTAATTAATGTGGGAATGCCCTCCCCAGTGCACACAGCGCTGTCCCAGGCAGGTGGTTCCGGGTGTACAAGCAAGCCAGGTAAGTATGATCTGTGAGTGAACCAGCAAGCTGCATCCTCCGTGGTTTGCGCTTGACTTCCTGCCCTGACTTGGGCCGTGACCTGGAAGCATAAGCTGAAGTAAACCCTTTCCTCCCCAGGTTGCTTTTGGTCAGAGTGCCTTAACACAGCAGCAGAGAGGAAGCTAGAACACCTCCCCCGTGTGATGACTCGAAGTAAAAGCAGCTATCAGCCATGACGAAGGTCTTCACCAAGAAGAATACAATCAGCCAGAACCTTGGTCCTGACCTTCCGGGGCCCAGCGCTGTAAGAAATCAATGTCTATTGTTCGCACGCACACTCCGGTCTGCGATGCTTTGTCGGAGTGGCGAGCGGAAGCCAGTGCGCTGGCTTACCTTCTGACTTGTCTTCCCCTCCCCGCCACACTAGAACATACACTGCTGGATACAGAAAATGCCATTATGTTTCCAGAGGCAGGAAGATGCTCGACAGAGGACAGGTGCCCAAAACACGGCTGCAAACCTGTTCCCGCGGCACAGCTACAACTGAGCTGCGCATGCGCATGAGCCAGGCTGTCTCATAGTCTACATCCAAATGCAAGCAGTAGAGCTGGGAACTCATCCGGATACCAAACAGCTTCAAAATCTAAATGTGGTGGGAGGGGCAACAATATCTCTTAAGAAATCTTTCCTTTTTAAGAGTTCGAAGGTTTCATCTGTGAGACGATCTCTCTGTCTGCCTCCCATCTGCAATGAAGCCAAGCCAAAGTTTTCCGGGGTGCACCCGGCAGAACATCCTCTCCACAGATGCACCTCCAAAGTAAAAGATGGGGATGGAGGTGGGGTGATGTCTACTACCAAACAAGGTGTGCCACACCCTGTACCCCCAAACTGCGTGGATGGTTGCTGCAGAGCCCATAGTCCCTGGCCCTCTTCCCAGCAGCAACGCTAAACCAGTTTGACTGTCGCCTCCAGCTCAGTTGGGCTCCCCATGAAAACACATGAGAGGCCCAGCCCCCCAATAAGTGTGACGTCAGTGGGCAGGAGCAATCATGTTAAGATGAGTTCACAGGCTCAAATCTAGCATGACTGTGTCCTAGACCACTTGAGTCAGATACCCCGGATGGCAGCCACCTAAGGATAGAAGCAGAGGCTAGAGGGGCACAGCTGTAAGCCAAAAAGGGATATCTCAGGTCACCCATGAAGATAAGCTAGTGACCACGTGTTTGCTGCTCTGCAGAATGGGAATAGGTCTGTCTCCTTCACGGGCCTGGCCAGAGCAAAGGTGTGATCAACACTTGTCTGACTGAGCCAAACTCTTCCGGGCAAAGACAGAAGGTGAAGGCTGAGGGGTTTCCCAGACTGTTGCATCAACTTGTGAGCCAAATGAACCCAGTGCCTGGACGGTCTGTCCCCTCAGATGGCAAGTCTGTCAGATCTCACAGCTGAGACCTTGGAAAGCTCGGAAATAAATCAAAGGGGAGGGTGACACAGGAGAGTTGGAGCTGCCAGTGGTAGCGTCTAGGCCATTCTGGCAAGCTGGAGGCAGGCGCTTCCAGCATAAAGGGGTCCTAGTGGCTCCGCTACCAGGCCAGTGTTCTGCCCACTTCTGAGGAGCTGGAACCTGGTCCCCAAAGATTTCCATGCAAGAGATGAGAGACCACGGACCCTTCACAGTCTGAGGCTCGTGTACTGCACTGGTAAAATGGAAAGTCAGGAGCAAGGGGGCAGGACAGTAGTGATCCATTCCAATACACCTGGGCCTAACCCCCAGGTCCATATAGGAAAGGGATTACCCTACAACCGCCTTCTGTGAGAGGCAGGAGACTCCTGTTATAAACCTACTGCACCCCTCCCCCTTTTATCTGTTAACTTCCTGAAGCCCCCGGGGTGGCTAAATATGACTGCATTGGGGGAGGGAGGATTGAAGCCACAAAGAGATAAGAAAATGATTCCCCCACAAGATGAGTGTGACCCAACAGGGCTGCTGCCTTGTAAGAGGTTGAGACCCAGAGGGACACCAAGATGTGTACACAGAAGACAGGCCATATGAAGTAACAGTGTGAAGACACCATCAGAAAGGCAAGGACAGAGGCCTCGGGAGAACCCAGGCTTCTAGACACTTCAATATTGACTTCTAAGACCCACCTGGCTGTCTGGACTTGACTGTGGCTGGACCACCAGGCTCACACAGCCCCTTGGGAGGAGAACCTGACAACATAAAGGTTCCTGTCACACAAACGTCCACAGAAGACGCAGGAGCGCTGCAGGGTCCTGAGGACTGGCCTGGGGGCAGCCGAAGTCACTCTGTGTGGTAGGTCTATGACTTTGGCTCACATCCCGGTTCCAACCGGTTTGCTGTATTACTTGAGCCTCCGGCTGCTCCTCTCTAAAGTAAGGCAATAATAGCAACCGCTTCTTAGCATTGTGTGAGATTCAGATCTGATTATAGCTTTGCAGCATGAAAGTAAGTGCCCAGCACAATAAAAGGCTCAATTAATACCGCCCAGTATATTCTATTTTCAATCCTTTCTCAACGCACATGAGCCACTCCGGTTGCTTCAGGCATAAGAAGGGGAGAGAATTTCCTCGAAAAAGAAAAGCAAAAAGAAAGAAAGAAAGAAAGAAAGAAAGAAAGAAAGAAAGAAAGAAAGATGCTACCATCTTACTAAGACCCAGAACATGGGACACAAAGATAGTAAAGTTTCCTGGATTTTCCTGATACCCCACGATGTGCTGTCCCCAGCCCTTCCTCCCCACCAGCCACTCCACAAACAAAATCCCCCAACTGAGCCAATCTCTCATCTCTGATCCCCCAACTGAGCCAATCTCTCATCTCTGGAGGTCAGGGTGGGAGCAGGGATGCTGATGGAGTCCTTCCTGAAGAGAGGAAGCTCTGAGACAGGAGAGGTAGCAGCCAGGGATGGGGGTGGGGGAGGCGCTAGGGATCACAAAGCACAAGATGAAAGGGGAGTCTGGGACCTGAGGGGTGACCCTGACTACAGTTATGAGGTGAGAGATGCAAATGGCTGGACCACACTGACTCTGATCCTAAGCCCCACACTCCTGTGACCCCAGGGAGCACAGGGGAGATCACCCTGCAGAGCCACAGAAAGGTCATGAGGACTGACAACATAAAAAAGAAAGAAGTGCGTTCATGTGCGTGTTTGCCTGTGTCTGCTGTTTTCTAAGCAGAAATGACATAAGGACCAAGCACAGAAAAGAAAGAGGTGTGTGTGTGTGTGTGTGTGTGTGTGTGTGTGTGTGTGTGTGTGTCTTCACATGTGCTATATGCTATTCCCTAGTATAACTGCAGCCACCAAAAGTTAGGCTTCTCTTTTTGTAGTGTGAGTAGGGGTAGGTGTGGGTGGGTAGGGTACATAGATGCATTGTGTACATCCATGTGTATGTGTACGACACCAAGCTAGAGCTTAACGCCAAGTGTCTCCCTCCACCATTCTCCGTCTTGTTCTTTGAGGCAAGGTCTCTCGCTGAACCTAAAGCTCACTGATTGGCTAGACTAAACAGATGGTACCAAGGATCTTACTGCCTCTGCCTCCCTCTCAGCACACGCTGCTGCGGCTGGCTTTGATGTGGCTACTGGGGACTTGAACCCAGGTCCCCACACTTGAGCAGCAAGCACCTGACCCATCAGTCCATCACCCCAACCTTGAATTTTTCAAAACTGCTTCTCATCCTCCCAGGGTGTCAGGATAAAACACTTCTGGTGTGGGCAGAACAGGGAGCCCTGGCTGCCATGTTCAGACCTAGAACCGGAGCAAAGGATCTCTAGGTCCAGGTGGGGGTAGACGTGACCTTCAGTGGTCCTACTTGGACGACACCAGAGAGCATCTACCTCCCTGTCCACTGAGCACAGCTATTTGTTCTTTGGTTATTTTCATGCTGCACACATATACCCAGTGACACTCCACATAGCACAACTGTACTGAGCCTGGTTCCATGGGAAGATCTGCAGGGAGCTAAGAAGACATGAACAAATTGCATGGGGTTCCTTTACTCTCTTCCCCAAAGAGATCTGAAACAAACAGAGGAGCACATCCTAAAAACAGTGGGACCAGGGCTTCCCAGCCCAAGGCAGGAAGCTACACCAAGGACACCTGGGTTTCTTCAGAAGACAATTCAGCTCTGGACACAAGACATAGAGGCATGGCTGAGTCTGGGGAAAGGCCCCACACAGCCCAAGCTGGATACCTACCTTGTGTGTCCATCTGTCTGTCCAGACACACAAAGGGGTATCCTCTGAATACCTATCTCTCTGTGTGTCTCTCTCTGTGTGTCTCTGTCTCTCTGTCTCTGTCTGTCTCTGTCTCTCTCTGTGTCTCTCTCTCTCTCTCTTTCTGTTTCTCTCGCAATACGAGACCAGCAACCACAGGACAAAGGAAAACCCTCCTGTTTAACACACACTTGGCCCTAAAACCTCGCAGATGTGCACACCTCCAGCCCTCTGTGAGCAGACCACGCACACAGGCAAACAAACACCTTCCAAGGCCACCCCAAAGTCCTGGAATCCCCAGTCCCACTGGACAGTCATCTGAATTTCAGTGAGAGCCACGCAATGCCCTAAGAATTGCCAAGTCTACTGCACATAGGATGTCATGAATTTCACTTTTTTTTTTTCCTGCTTATAAACCTGTGAAGTTGGCTTTTAAAAACACATTGTTCTGGCTGTGATACAAGCTCTTTCAAAGATCCATTCCCTAGGATGGCTCCTGCTAAATCTGTCAGTGTGTGAGACAGTTTACACAGTGCATCGGGCCAGGCTGGGACCAGGGGATACCCGCCCAGGTGTATTTCCAAGATGAAAGACATAAGACAGGACTGGGAACTGCACCTGTCATCCAGAACAACCACCTTCTGTTAAGAATCTTCGATTGCTCACCTCAGGCCCAGGTAGGAGGGCAGAGAGCCGAGACCTGCTCTCTCACCCCTGATCCCCAGACTTGACTCTCTGCGTACATGAGCCCACACTCCAGTCATAGGAGGAGACAGGTGCCGAAGCAAGGTAAGATAAGCTTTGAGATGAAGCAAGGGAGTTGGAAATGCCGGCACCCACCTCCCTAGGAACCATGCAGAGGCATTTGCCCTACCCCTGGGCCCTAAGCCCCGCCCTCATGGAAGTGCTCCAGCTGTGTTCACCTGGCAGTGCGTCCTTGAACCTGGTCCTCTGCAGGGTTTGTTCTGTGCTGCTGTTCTAACAGAGCACAATTTTATCTTCAAAAAGGAAATGAACTGAGGCTCAGTGGACGACTAACTCAGTGACAAGCGAGGGCACCTGAGATCAGCTCTTCAACACCCATGTTTAAAAGCCAGACATGGGGTTCCAAAGCACCTGGGACCCCAACATTGGTGAGGTGGGAATGGGAGAACCCTGGAAACTCATTGGCCAGCTAGTCTAACCAAAATTGAGAACTCCAAGTTTCATGAGAGAGTCTGTCTCAAAAAAAAAAAAAAAAAAAAAGTGAGAAGCAGTAAAGGACAGCTGATATTAACCTCTGGCTCACACACACACACACACATACACACACACACACTCACACTCAGGCACACACACATGAATGCAATGTGCACACAATAGAGGAAGACAGCATATTAACCTCAGGCTTCCACACAGACATGTACACACACACACACATGCACACACACATGCACATACATGCATGTATTATGCACACACAATAGAGGAAGACAGCATATTAACCTCAGGTTTCCACACAAACGCACATGCACTTAGACACGCACACGCACGTACACACACGCGAGCATGCAATATACACACACAATAGAGAAAGAGAGCTGATATTAACATCTGGCTCACACACAGACACACATACACACATGTATTGTGCATATACACACATAAACACAGACACACAATGCCCCAAAAAATAAAGAGTCAGAAGTATTAACAAATAAGAAGGGCCAGGAAAAAAGTGAGTCCAAAATGGCCTTCAGGTGAGCCCCACAGCCAGAGCCTGTTAGGTCAGACCCCAGCTCCCCTTCCCACCTGGTGGCAGTGTCTCCTAACTGCACATCATTATTTGAGCGAGTCAGAATAAACGATTGGAACCATGCCTGTAAATACCCAAAAGCACTGCGCCAACATCAAAAGCGGTTGTAAAGCTGTGTGCGTGCGTGTGAAATGTGGTTCATATGGCTGACACCAGGTGAGGAAAATCCTCTGATGTGTCAGCTCAAGTTCCCTGAGCTGACGCTGTCACCTCTGGGTCTCAGAGACCAGCTGTGCAGCCTTCAGCAGCTATATTGAACCCCGTCCCCAGAAGAGATTCACGGTGAGACTTCCCGGACCCTACATGTCAAGCAGACACTGAGGAGCAGAAGAACAGGAATCTCTCAGAAGGGACGGCCCACCTTGAACAGATGAGCAGTGGACAGAAAGACCCACTCAGGGAGGGTGCTGAGCCTGAAGTCCTGCCAGCCAGAAATCATGGCAGAAAAAAGGAAATATGGCAGCGTCTCTGAGTGCCTGGCCAAGCTTACTCTGGCGTGATAGAGTGAGCAGGGCCTGAAGCCTGCAGGCCTAGCCAGAGGAACAGGCTCTTGCCCTGGGTCACTGCTGTAGTCCCCAAGGGACAGACACACCCAAATAAAAGGGGAGCCAGGACACTCGGGATGCCTCCCTTTCCAGGACACAGGGTTTTTTTTTTTTTCCAAGTATGGCATAGAAAAGGCTCAACAAGTGGCCACTGGTGAGCTCATTATGACCAGACGACAGCTCTCGCCAAGTGCCTACTGTGCGCGAGAATTTGGGAAGTCCCTTCTCATATGTTCTTTCATTTGTTCCCAGGACCATGCCTGCAAGACACTGTGAGGCCTCAAGATTGCTAAGTCACCCTGGAGCCCCCATGATGCTGGACACGTATTCTTCTCTTTTGTCTTCAGAGAGTCTTAGGCAGAACCAAGGATAACCTCTAACTTCAGGAACTCCTCCCTTCATCTCATGAACATCGAGACTGCAGACTCGTGCCTCTACACCTGGTCTATGTGGTGCTGAGGGTAGAACTCAGGATGGAGCCACACATGCTAGGCCGGTCTCTACCAGCTGAGCTACACTCCCTTTCCCAGTGTGTGGATACCTAATGATGTCATAAAGGAAAAGTATGTGGCTCTTATTCTGGGGCTTTGCTTAAAACTGGAGGTACCAGTTACTACAAAATGCTGACCCTTTGAGCAACTCACGGGGCAGGTGCTGTTACTGACCCATTCTGCAGATGGCAACACTGATGAGCTCATAGAGCAGGGAATGGTAGTACAGATCAACATGAGTCTAAAACCTATGCCTCACCTGTTTTCCTCATCGCCTCATGGTTGGAAAGACTGTCTCCTTCTAACCTGTCTCTATAGACCCTGACTACTGGTACAGTATACAAAGAGCAGAACACATGGGAGGGAGGTGCCCAGTTCTTCAGACTCTTGTGGGTCCAACTCAGGCCAAGCTGCAATGGGCCTACTAATTGGTTCTGACAGACAGCAGAGAGAAAAAAAAAAAAAAAAAAAAGAAAAGAAAAGAAATAAGCCAGGGTGGGATAAATATGAAATAAGCCAGGGTGGGATAAATATGCATAGTGCACACAGAAGGCCTGAGACCCTGAGCCACCATTACTGTCACCTACAGCTTGCACACTCACAAGCCAGACGAGGATTCCCAGGAGTGACCCAGCCTCTTTCTCACCCATCCAACCTGAGGGAGAAGCTGGCTGTCCCCAGTGGGAGATGCCCACCAGCCTACAGAAGAGTTGTAGATCCCCATGTCACTGTGGTAAACTTGAGGTTTCCCCTCGGGAAATTAAATGGACACCTCAGGAGGCTTCTGCTGATGGGGTCAAACTGTCAGCCTTGAGGAAGTAAAGGCCAGGTCTGTAGCAAGAATCTATAGCAAGCAAGCAAAGAGACCACCACCAGGACTTCACCATGGTGAGAATGATAGCGCGCTGGTTGGTGTTAACTGGCAACTTGATACAGGTGATCCCTGAAGTGCCTAGGAAGAGTCTCAGAGAGAGATTGTCTACATTGGGTTGGCTGTTGAGCATGCCCATGGGGGACTGTCTTAATTAAATTAGCTGATGTGGCAGCCCACTATGGGCGGTACCATTCCCTAAACACCAGGTCCTGAACCGTAGAGTGGAAACGTCAAGCTGAGCACAAGCACGTGATCATATCTGCATTCCATTCTCTCTCTGCTCTTTACTGCAGCTATGATGTGACCAGCTGTTGTAAGATCCTGTGACTTCCCCACAGGGATGGTCTGTAACCTTGAATTGTGAGCTGAAATAAACCCTTTTCCTCTAAGCTGCTGTTTACCAGAGTATTTTATCACAGCAACAGAGATGAACCTAGAACAAGTAGTGAGAGCCCATGCTGGTGGGGCAGAGGTCCTGGTGTGTGTGCTACAATACAAGATTGTTACAAGCAGTCCTCATTCTAGGAGTTCTCAGAGTTCCGGGAAGCATTCATTCATTCATTCATTGTTCCATTACTCCACAAATGTGAGCTGAGCACCAACCATGTACCATCACCCTCTGGGAGGTGCTGAAGTCACAGCCAAACAGGTGAGACCCCTCCCACACACACACACACATACACTCCTGCCATCTACAGTAGCAAGGCAGAGACACACATGCCTGGGGAAGTAACTGGAGTACACCTGCCTTGGGAAATGGTGAAGGGAGTGAGCTGATGTGGGGAGGCCAGCAAGGTCATGGTGTGAGGCCTCCAGGTGGCAGGGACCTCAGCTTCTGCTCTGAGGAAAGAGGCAGCAGCAGGAAAGTTGGGTCAAAGAGGAGGAGGGGGAAGGGGAGGGAGAGGAGGGGGAGGGGGAGAGATGCCCAAAGAAGCCAGAAAGCCATGTGAACATGGGCCAGTGCTCAATCTCACAGTGTCTTCTGGGCAGTTCTGTCAAGAATGGGCAAGAAAGAAGGCTGCTGCATCTTGTCATCCTATCTGAACATGAGATGGTAACAACGTGGGAGTGAGCACAGAGCTCTCCTTCAATGAGGTTTTACTCTAAAGGGAGTCGGGATGGAGGGGAATTGAGAGCAGCACAGGCAGAGACTGATGGGAGAGGACCCTGCAGAGAAGAGGTGGGCATGACAACAGCCAGCTCTGGGGAAGAGGGACATGATGGCTGCTGTGGTGGGATCAGGCACAGGAGACAAGCCAGGTCTTCAAGCAACAGGCAGCCAATACTTCCAGCAGGCCTGTGCAAATGTTCTCTCTCTCTCTCTCTCTCTCTCTCTCTCTCTCTCTCTCTCTCTCTGTCTAGATAGATAGATAGATAGATATGAATAGATATAGACATATATCTATATATGTATATATAGAGAGATAAATATAGGGTATCTATATATAGATGAGATATAGACAGATAAATGATTTATTGATAGATAGATAGATAGATAGATAGATAGATAGATAGATAGATAGATGATACATACATACATACATACATTCGTAGATAGATACATGGATGGATAGATGCATAGATATATATAGAGATAGATACATAGATGCATAGATAGATACATAGATAGATAGATAGATAGATAGATAGATAGACAGACAGACAGATGGATGCATAGATAGATGCATAGATAGATAAAGGCAGATGATAGATAGATAGATAGATAGATAGATAGATAGATAGATAGATAGATAGATAGATAGATGCATAGATAGATGCATAGATAGATGCATAGATAGATGCATAGATAGATGCATAGATAGACAGACAGACAGACAGACAGATAGACAGATAGTACTGGAGGCAGGAAATTGAGCCTGCAGCTGATCTTTCCTTAATCTTTCCCACTATCCCAGTGGCTTTTTCTCCACAGGCTTTCCCATATAGCTCCTCGGAATGGGTTCCCTGGTTGTACCCCGACACTGCATCTCTTCTGTACTGTTGCTTGAAGGACTCCCTGGCCTCCAGAAGGATATGTTTCTATTCAGGCTTAATCAAATGCTTCCCTTCTCTCGGAAGGCAGGGGGTCCTCTGCTGCTCCCTGCATTGCAGGTGTCTAGAACAGTGCCTGCCACACCGTGAGCTAGTAAATGCCTCTAGTTGAATACGACCAGTCTTACTGGCTATCCATTCATCTTTTGAAGACAGGATATGAAGTGATGACGGAAGAGACCCAGAGGCCCAGTCGGATCTGTCACACGTCCCTAGGACAGGGGATTTGTGTAAAGGTGCGGAGAGAGATGACTGCCGGGTCCAGCTCCATCGGTCTCCCACTCTGCTTCCTCCTTGGGCTGTCCCAAGGAGCAGCTCTGCCTCCGACTCGGGGTATGCTGACCACAGAAGCAAGCAGGTTCCCCTGCATGTGACTCATACAGTCCTGGGGGCTGCGGCATGGGCTGCAACCTCAGAGCCATGGATCAGCTTGCGTGAGGACCCACAGGCTTAAAGGAGTTCATCTCAGAAGCCAAAGATGATGTTTGGTCCTGACGCTAATTAGCTGATGTTCAGGAACATTTCCCTCTCACAGCCCTGGGGAGCTCCCCGCTATTGACCTTTCTGGTGTCAGCCTGCAACTGGGGGGACGCAGTTCATCTGCAACTTTAATTCTCAACTAATTCCTAAAAAGCTACAAGATCTTTGCACCACGGGCCAAGGGGGCACGGGAGAGCCTCAGAAGTTCAGTGAATGATACCAAATGCCCTCGAGGAAGGCCTGGTTACAGCTGGATGCCCACCATAGGAACCCAATGGAGCATGCCATGTCTGATGAAGCTAGGATTCCAGTGCTCGAGTGTGGGAGTTACATCAGCAGCACACTGTGCAATGGAGCCAACCCCTGACTCCAGAGCATCTGAGAGGATAGGAGAAGGAAAGGACGCAGAACAGATGTTTGGAGACAGGAGAGCATGCCGGAATGCTCACAGAGGAGTGCTGCACTCAGCACAGAGCCCTCAGAAAGAGGCCCCTGCTGCAGTATCTACAGGCAAAGGCCTCTGGAAGCTGGATCCATCTCATCCATGTAGCAAAAGCAAAGGCGAGACTCTTCCCACCCCTTCCTAAGAAAGCCCATGCTTGGGTCAGAAATACAAGCCAGTGGTAATGCATCTGCATCCTAGGTCGACTCCCAGAAAAATCCCTGAAACTCTTCACTTACAAATGTCATCAATAATTAAAGAAGATTTGTTTTACACACACACACACACACACACACACACATATATATATATACATGTATGTGCAGGCACCAATAGAGTCCACGCAAGAGCACCAGATGGCCTGGAGCTCGACTTATACGAAGTTTTGAGCTGTCTGGCTTTGGTACAGGGAACCACCATGTCATCTCTATAGCCGCCAAACTTAATACAATTTAAAATATAAAATTTATTAAAACTTTACTGATTTATCATCTAAACAGTGAAACTGGCATTTAAACTACATGGAAATCCCCTGTATATTAAAAAGCTAGTGAAAATATTTAAGCCATTCTCAAAAAAAGAGCAAGGGAGTGAGCTTGCACATGTGGGTTTTCTAAGGTTTATTCTTATTTGTATGCATGTACACATGTGCATGTGTGTGAATGCCACATATGCGGGGGTGCCTGCAGAGGCCAGCAGATGGTGTTGGAGCCTCTGAGCTGGAGTGACAGGCAGATGTGCACTGCCCAATGTGAGTGCCAACAGCCAAGCTCGGGTCTCAGTTACAGCAAGTGTTCTTAACCACTGAGCCACCTCACCTGGAAGTGGTTTCATTACATCTAGAAACTGGACAAGCTGCCAGCTTTGAACATACTCACTTCTGTCTTTCCCTTCTCCTCTGAACCGTAAAAGTCCTTCATCTTGACTATACGTTGGGATTAATACAGCTCACCTTTCTTCAAATCCATACCTGATATTATTAAATATTTAAGGTGCAGCTCAGTGGTTGAACACTTGCCTACACACGTGAGGCCTTGGGTTCAAATCCAGCCAGAAAGAAAAAGAAAGGAGAGGAGGAAGGAAAGAAAGAAGGAGATGGAGAAAGATAGAAAGAAACAGAGAAAGAAACAAAGATAAAAAGAAACAAAGAAACAAAAGAAAGGCATTCTTGCAACTAACTCTTAATTGATTAATTCCATCTACAGTGAAACTTCTTAGGCTGAGGGCATAGCTCAGTGGTAGAGCATTTTTCTAGAATGCATAAGACCCTGGGTTCAATCCCCAGCATTACAAAAACAAATGTAAACTCTTGATTGTATTTTCATTTTAAATGTTTCCTGCTATGACCTCTAGCCATCACCCTGCATCCCGGTGTCTTCTCTTACCTTAGAGTGACCCCACCCCCTTTCTCTGTCATCCTCAAAAACTCCTTGTCACAATAATTAATCAGTTCTATCCCTTGAGCAATTATATTCGAATTATTTTTGCCCACAGCTTTGAGTTCTGTCCAGCAAGAGAGCACATCTTGATCCCTACTTAGACAGAAAGTCCTCATCCGGCACTGCCTCCTGCCCTCCTGTCTTCTGTGTCCCAGGCCCACAGAAAGGTTGTACAATTATGACCCAGAGTTGTCCCTGCTCTTATGATGGCCAGCCTGTGAGAATTCACCAATGGTTAACAGGGCAGGCTGAGTCAAAGAGATCTAGATCCCAACTGTCTACAGTGAGCCTCTTATGTCATAGACCACTGCCCAAACCCAGTGTTCCTCTATTAGTGTCCTGGACATGTGTATGCTGTCTCTGAGAAGGCAGTACTGAATCCTTGCCCCCTCTCACTCCCTCCTAACTGCTCTGGAGACTCCCCTCCAATCTCAGGGGTCACAGAGCACAGCTCCGATGTCTGCTCACTCTGAGTACAGCTATCAGGATCTGCAAATGTGTCTGACACAGCTGCCCCGGCAGTTTTCCTGGTGTCACTGATAGGAGATGGCCACTTGAAGCTGATCTTTCAACAAGGACATCCCCAAGTGCGTCTGAAGCCTTCACAGGAGGGCAGATACTTCAAGTCCTAAATCTCTTCTTTGTCAAGGAAAACTAGAACAAGCCACCTGGCAATAGAAACACTGGATTTTGTGCAGAGTCACAAGAGCTCTGCAGCCGGAGAGGACGGGGACATGACTGGATGGCACTTGAGCAGATCTCCTGCTGGGCTGACACCTCCCTATCACCCAGCAAGTGGAGGCTCGGGACTTAACAAGAGCTTTGCTATCTAATCCTCATGATCTGTCCAGGGGAGCAGCAATAGGAAACTTAGGGAACGAGAGAAAAGGAGCCGCAGAGAGGTTTGAGACAGGAGGCCTCTTTGGGGACAGCCCCCACTAGACAACAACTCCTAGCATCATTTTTGTGCCCCAGGACCCCTAAGCAAGGAAGGGCATGGAATGGAAGGAAGAAGGAGACGTCAACAGAAGGTGGGTGCTACATAGCTATATCCTTCATATGGAACCAGCAACATTCTCTCCTGGAGTCAACAGGGAGGCGTGTAAGTCTCAGAAAGTACTTGTCACAGTTTGTACACACTCGGCCCAAAGAATGGCACCATTAAAAGGTGTGACCCTGTTAGAGTATGTGTGTCACTGTGGGCGTGGGCTTTAAGACCCTCATCCTAGCTGCTTGGAAGCCAGTATTCTGCTAGCAGCCTTCAGATGAAGATATAGAACTCTCAGCTCTGCTACCTGGGTGCTGCCATGGTCCTGCCTTGGTGATAATGGACTGAACCTCTGAACCTGTAAGCCAGTCCCAATTAAATGTTGTCTTTATAAGAGTTGTCTTGGTCATGGTGTCTGTCCATAGCAGTAAAACCCTAACTAAGACAGTACTCAAAACTACAAGGTTCAGGATAAAATGAGGATTTAGGAAACTCCTGAGAGTTACCAGATTCACAAGGCCTGTCTCCAAGGTTACATAAGCAGTGACAATCCTGGGGAGAGAAAACTGGAAGACAGCAGCTGTCATGCGGCCTCCGTACACTCCCTGGCTTACTAGGTTGGATTGGAGTGGAATCATCCTTTGGTCTACGGTTGGAAGAGCTGTATCTGGGGTGACGAGACATTTGCTCACATCACATACACATACACACACACACATAGACACACACACATAGACACACATACAGGTTCAATATTATACACATGGGTACATACACACGCTCATGTACATATGCTACCACACACACACACACACACACACGATAACCTCCTCACACCCATCCATGTGAAGGTTTCCAGTGTTGACTCTAGAATCCTCTGGAAGCAAATTATTATTGATGATAATGTCTCCATAGAAACCCTGAGAAATGTGGTCCTCAACCCAATCCTCCATATGGGCGAGTCTCTTTCTTTTTCCCGTGTGCCACACACAAAACAAATACTTCATGTGTTCAATGTTTTCATCTCCAGAAGGACCACAAGGACCCAGTACCAACGTTTGCCCCATGTTTCAATGTACAACAGAGGTTTGGAACATTTAAGTGTGGCTTGCATGAAGTCACCCCTCTGAGAGATCCAGAGCTGACCAATCTGTCCCCAAAAGGTCCCTGGCCATCTCTGATTCTGCTTCCCTGTCGGTGGCTCGAAGCATCTTGCTTGCTTATCCTATCCTCTGATAGAATGGAACCAGCCAGCCACCACCTTGTATTGGTGCCCTATCTGACTTATTGTTAGGCTATTTCTATGCCACCTTCCAGAGCTTAACTCTCTCTACCCCAGAAAGATTATTTCTGTTCCATTAGACTCAATATATATCCATCAAAGCCCTTGAGAAAGAACAGTTTCTGGAAGGAGGGATCTGAAGGTGACCATTCAAGATACGGAGTTGGCTTTCGGAGCTCACAGCTCAGGTAGCACCCAGGCTGAGCATCCTGGGTGGTTGATGGAGTCTCTTCTGTGCAGATGGCCTGGGGGATCAAGTGGCTCTCTGAATGTGAGGCTAATACGTGTTAGGCACATACTTTCTTCTTTCTAAATCCATTTCTATTAGAAACTTCAGATTCTGGCACTGGAATGCACCCATTTAGATTTTTTGATAATGAAGGCCATGTTAATCAGGGTGCCTGACAATGAGGTTGTCACAGCCCAGAAAAATCACAGGAGATTAAATCAAGTGGTTTAATGATACTGTCCCTTTCCCAAACTACTTTTCCAGCCGCCCATGTGTCTCCTACCCTGGACAGACCTGGGACTTGTTCAGCAGGTGCATGACAGGGAGGAGCCCTGCTTTGCAAGAACCTTTCTCCCCTGACCCCTCTCAGCAGGAAGACGCAGAAAGTCCAATTTCAAACCCGCTCCTGCATATTAATAGCAATATTACTTTTAAATTGAAATTTTCATTTTTTCCTGCCTGGTGTGCAAGCAAATAATTGAGACCTAATTTACTTTATTTAATAAGCTCTCCGGCAGTGTGGTTAAGCCTGCACTGATGAAAAACCGGAGGACATTTGTTTACAACTTTCCGGATCTTTCCGGCTGGCTTGTTTGCCACTGAGCACATTCCAGAACAGAAGCAAGATGAGACTTAAGACCATCCTATATCCCTAGAGAACCCCCAAGTGGACCCCGGGTTTTCAGGCCAGCAGATCCCAGAGATGTCCATGGTTCTGACTCTGGTATTGGCAGAGCCCCATGCTGGCGGAAAAAGGCTGAAACATCCCATCCTGACTCATGTGTCCCCAGGGTAGAATTGACACACTCACTCTGCAGACAGTTTTGAGCACCTGACTCTGCTGGCTAGACGGAAAAGCCACTGGTTCCTTTGAAGAACTCAGGGTCTGGCGGGAGAGAGGAGGAAGTGACTCATTCCTCTGGGGAGAGAGTGTGGGCCGGACAGATTTGTCCCATTCTGAGTGCTGTGCTCCTTGCTTATTGGACTAATGCCTTTGATACATGTGGTTAGTGCCCTTCAGCCTTGACTTCTGCATTTAAAAATATAAGGAATGCCTTTCTTCCAGACTTAGAACGTAATGTGGCATGACTGCCCTTGCTGTTGAGTAAGGGGAAGGAACTGTGCCACCCTGACCCCTCTGAAGTTGGGGGTGAGGCTCCAGCAATTCAGCAGGAGCTGGGTTAGCCAGCATCAGGATACATTTACAATGTATCTTCCTTAGGTCAGTGCCTGTAGAACGGGAGCCCCAGGGTTTACAATGTATCTTCCTGGAGCCCCATCAGCTCCGATCCCTCACCTGAAACCTGCAGTGTAGTGTGGAAAAGAAGCAAGTACTCTCTTTGTTATCACTGAGATGGGAGAGGAGACAATAGCAGTTACAGCCACAGGCTGCATGGTGAAACTAATGTGTTGGGGCAGTGGGGGGAGGGGTCTGTGTTCTCCCTTCAGCACAAGGTGCCTAAACCACAGAGAAGGTTGTTTGAACACCGTCTGAAGAAGTCGGGACTGAATGTCTAAAGGTGTCGGAGGGACAAGGGATCCTGTGTGGATAACTGGCTCCTCACAGCCT